>NW_026125830.1:0-105660 GCF_943737965.1 Phodopus roborovskii
CCAACCAATGTCATGGACCAGATCCAGTGCTTATCTGGGGAAAATCACATACCTGCATATTTGATATTCAGGCCAATAATTCCAGATGGCTGCCTGAACGCCTGTTAAAATTATATAACCCACCCAAGGGAAACCCTGAGAAAAATTCCAATTGTGTTTAAATTCCAGATACAAACATGCTGTTTCTCTGGACCGCTTCTTCAGCCCGTTGTCCTTGGGAGTTCCTGCCATCTCTAACCAGTATCGAATCTACAACTATACATGGATCATCTCTAATGAAGCCGGAGATGTAGCCAACACTTTCTCACACAAGTTGGGCCCCAACCCTCTTTGATTTCTTAGTTGTTGACTTCGGTGCCCTGGCTATGGGGGCTCTGAAACCAGGTTGGGAATGCCTAGTTATTACTCTGTCTCTGTCCAGACCCAAGGTCAATACAAATATTAGATCTACTTCCTGTTATTTTTTTCATGGGCAGTCCAGGACTTATCTTACTATGGCACCCATATATGTCTGCCCTGGATCCCATGGAGACCGATCTATAGAAGGACAAATATGGCTTTGAACAAAGATTACTTTGCGATGCCTAGGGATGTGAGACCCTGGAGACACATATTGGAAACCCTCCTCTAGTTGGGAATCTTATAATGGTTAAGCGCCTAAATCCACCCTTGCTATGAGTTAAATTCAGGACCTGTTCCCTATAATCGACAATGCTCCAGTCACTGGTGTAATCCTTTGTTGATCCTCTTCTTCACCAATGGGGGAAAGCAATTACGGAAATTGGCCAACTTGAGGGGGCTCAATGGGGTCTTCACCTGTATATTTCAGGAGAAGATATAGGCCTTACCTTTAAAATACAGCTAAAAAATCCCTTCCCTCGAGCCCTAAAACAGCCGTTGTCCCCCCAATCCTGAATCCCAGAAGGGAAATGTCCCTCGTAGGCCTCCTGTTAGACCCTCTGCCAAAGCTTAGCAGCCCCCATGAAGGTCACAGAAATTTCAACCCACCTTACCCCTGGACCTCCTTCCTCTGCAGAATTGATTCTTGCATTAGCCAATTCAACTATTCATACCCTCCATCTGACCAATAATACAGATCTACAAGAATGCTGGATTTGCTTTCTCCAGGTCCCCCCTTTTGGGAAGGGTTGCTGTTTTTGATAATGTTGTCTATACTAATGATACCATTCCGGTTAAGATGGAGCCCTACTTCCTCCACAGAACAAGGCCCTAACCATTGTCCAAGTCTCAGGACTGGGTCTTTGTCTTCTTGGTCCTCACATGATTCCTCCCTCCTCAAAGACCGAATATGGAACCAAACAGTAGTAATTTCCTCACAATACATTTATGTTACAGCACCAGATGGAACCTATCTTGCCTGTCTCACTCTGGATTGACTATTCTTATGTGGTAGTCTCCAGTTTTTCTAACGAAACGCGAGACTATTGTACGTTGTTCCAGTTGGTACCCTCGACTCACTATCACAGTCAGAAACCTTCCTTAACTTCTGGGGTCGAGATACTTTCAGCCATGTAAAAAGAGAACCGGTAACTGCCATTACCTTCGGCTGTTATTCTAGGTCTTGGAGCTGCTGGGGGTAGGGACAGGAACAGCCTCTCTGAAGTACAGACTAACACACATTTAGTCGACTCACAGTGGCATTAGATAAAGATATTAAAGAATTAATAATATGGACTAAAAAATCTAAAGGATTCACATACATCTTTAGCAGAAGTTGTGTTACAGAATAGAAGAGGGCTTGATCTATTATTCTTGCAACAGGGTGGCCTTTGGCTGTGGCCTTAAAAGAGGAATGTTACTTCTATGCTGACAAGACTGGCTTAGTGGAAGACAGCTTAGATAGAGTACAGACAAGTCTTGAGGAACGTAAAATGACAGAGGGAACAGGCAAGAGTCCTGGTATTAAAAAACTGGTTTTCCACCTCTCCAACGGCTTTCTACACTGCTTCCTTCTTTCCTGGGACCATTGGTGGGATTATTGCTTCTGCTGACTTTTGGGCCTTGGACATTCCAGAGACTAACTGAACTTGATCAAAACTCAAATTGATTCCATACTCAAAAAACCTATTCTTGTAACTATCATCAGCTTTTGGAAAAGGAACAGGACTCCTCTGAGGAACCTGTTGAGGATGCTGACAATGCCAATTCTGGATCTCCCTAGACAAGGACTTGATTTTACAGGACTCGAACAACAGAGGACCTGGTTCTCTCGAATATGTGGAGACGTCAACGATGGGAGTATCACAGTGCCACAAAGCAGATGCAAACCCGCCTCTCGGCTGTATGTCCCTCAATGCGGGAATATCATAGGGCCGTGTCTGAGGAGCCCACTCATCTTGCCCTGAGTTTCTTGACTGATTTTTTACTATGTCCTTGAGTGCTGAGGGCAGGTGCACCCTATGTAGCCTAAGACAGGAGGCCCTACCCATTCCTTCATAGCGACAAGCCCATCCCCAGGGTCCCAATTGTGGGAGCCCACTGTGGAGCCTAAGATAGACCCTCCATAAAAAATAATAAAATAGAGAGGGGATATGTTGGGAGCTGGCCTTGAGTCACATCCACTTGCACAGAAACGTATACCTTAAAAACTCCTAATTAGACCCTTATCTCGGTAAAGCTCAGAAAACTGCTGAAAAAACAGTCTGTTCCATTAACCTAGGAACTGAGATAAACAGACACTTATGGTCTGATATTTATGTTCCATTCAACCCAGGAACTGAGATGAACTAAGACGCCAGGAACTGAAATAGGCAGACATCTAGGGTCTGATATTTTTGGCCTGGGAAAATACCAGAGCGCCAGAGTCAGCACAGCTACCCCTTCCCATTTCCTCCCTGCTTTGCTTTTAAAAAAAGCCCTCTCTTGTGCCTAATAAAGTTAGACCTTGACAAAGATTGCATGGTCTCGTTCCTTCTTTCTCTCCCATTATTTTCAGGTTCTAGCCCACCCCCGCCCCCCGAATAACTAGGCCCCGCTGGCCGCGGGCTTGGTGTTATTGTTGGTTTTGTTTGTTTTGTTTTGAGACAGAGATTCTCTGTGCAATAAATAGCCTTAGTTGTCTTAGGAATATCTTGGTAGACCATGCTGGCCTTGGTCTCACATAGATCTAACTTTCCTGTTCCTCCTGGAGTGCTGGGATTAAAGGTGTTAACCACCAAAATCTCAGTCCCTAGTGCAGATTTTACATTCCATGTATGTTGCCTTAGAGTTCTTTCAAATTCTGGATCCAGCTTATATGTTGAGAAATTTATAAAGTGACAGGATACCACAAGTTGGGCCAGTAAGCAATATAAGCTTTAATAGTTAAAGATAGCACCATAATTATTTTCATAGTACAGGAGCTAACGTGAAACAGCAGGTCACATTTTACTGGCAGGGTCCTAAGGGAGAAGTGTCAGAACATTAGAAAAAAGGGAAGGCAGAACAAAGAAATGTTGAAAGCTGGGATAGGGAGTTATTAGCCTAAGCCATGCCATATTCTAAGTATGTTTCTTATGAGGAATAGCTTCTTGCATACTACTTCTATGGGAAAATGGAAGGAAATGGTAGACTCTAGGAAGTCAGCAGGAGTTACCATTCAATGGGACAAACTCAGGAGAAGGATACCCAAAAAGTGCAGTATAAGAGGAACACAGGGATTCCCCAAAAACTTTACCCAACTAATCCTCCCAGTGGCCATGGGCCTAAAAACACAGCTTCATGTGGTGGGAAGAGTTTTGTTCTCATGATTTGAAGCACCCCCTCCACAAAGAACCTGGTGCCAGAAAATTGAATTTTCTGCCAAGCATCTTCCTTGTTTTAAAGGTAGAGTTCTACTTTATTCTTGGTGGCTCAAGATCTGATGGAAAAATGCTAATTCTAGAAACCATGGGTGTTATTGGCTCTGGGTTTCAGAAGGATCTATGTTCCTTCTCCATGAGCAAAGACCTAAACAGCAAGTCTTGCTTGATCTGTCCAGCTCTCAACACATCTCTGTTTTCTTTTCAAAAAGTTGTCACCTGTGCTCATCTTGCCCATATGACAGAGCTATGATTTTTCTCTAGAATAAAATGGATGTTTATGGCACATCAGCACATAATGCTCTTTGGAACCCAGTAATGCAACCTTGTACAACTTGTAAAAGCCCTACTCAATGTTATGGAGGTGGTTCTTGGGGGTTTGTAAATCGTTGGTTTCTCCATTGCCATTGTTTGGAGCCAAATGTCTGGAGTATCCTGTTGAATAAATTTGTATTTTTCCATCCTATTCTGTAACATGCCTGGTTAGCACACAACTAACTTTTTTATTTTTTAATTTAGGGGCAGCACTATCTCAGCTAAATATTTTTTATGACTCTCTATATTACAAGAATTGGTAAATCCTTTATATCAATATTTCCACTCCTCTACATCACAGCTCAGTGGGAGAATGTAATCCAACACAAGAATGCCATTTACAGATGTGTGTATTTTCCCTTTGTTTTAAACTATCCCTTAGGAAACAGGCAGGCAGTTAACTATGAGATTGGGGCTAGCTTGCTCCACATAAAAAAATCCAGATCATGCTATAAATGAGACTCCATATATATGTTAATTAAGAAAAACAATGCCATTTAGAACATACACAAAATTAACTCCAAATGTGGATACTCCCTTAGCCTAGAGACAAGGAGGAGGGCCTGGGCCTAATCCAAATGACTTGACAGATTTTGATGAATCCTCCTAAAGAACTCAGCTTCCCAGAGGAATGTGTGGGGGATGGGATGGGGGAGGTCGCTGGGGGAAATAGGAGGATGGAGAGAGGGAACTGGGATCGATATGTAAAATAAGATCTTTATATTTATTTTTTAACAACAGAAGAAAAGTTATTTTGATGGCAAAAAATAAATGATAATAACTCTGCATGGATCTGACCCACAAATGTTAGATGTGAAGGGCAGAACTTCTGGAAGGCACTGGACAAACTTTTTGGTAACTTGCTAACCCTTGCACCAAAAGCATAATGGAGCTGACTACAAAGAAGTTTATTCACCATGCTGCATAATTGAAATCCTTTCCTCAGAAGCAGCCCACATGGAAAAATATTCCCAGGCCACACCCTGGTTGGGGAAGCTGCAAGAACCACAATGGGCCTAACAGAACACTGAATGTGGCAGCACATTCCAAACCAGCCTCCTCCTGGAGGGCCTGAGGAACACACTTTCATGACTCCCCATTCTTCCCCCCCCCCCCAATCCTGTCACTCACCATCCTGCAGCTTCTGTTCTCCTCCATTCCCCACAGCAGCACTCACAGAGCAGCAATCAATCCTCTGGTGCCTGTTCTGATATAAAAGCAAGCCTGCAGCATGGCTCCAGGAAGTTTCCTTCCAGACCTCAGACTGGAGGGTTGGCTCAATGTCCCTGATTGGCTAATGAGGCTTGAGTGACAAGAGCTCTTCCTCAAGGGTTAGACTGTGCTTAAAGACACAGCAAGCCCAGCACCTCCTTTGGCCCTGGATTTTACTCTAGACCTAGACATTTTAGAGATCTGCACAAATAGGAACTTATTTGGTTTTTGTTTTTGTTTTTTTTTTTTTTTTTTTTTTAGACAGAATTTCCCTGTGTGGCTCCTGCCATCCTGTGCCTTGATCACTAAACTGTGCCGGTGAATTCCTTCCTAAATATTAATATTAATCTTGTTCTTGTTTTCTAGTAAATTTTTTTTTTCATTAACTGTCTATTGTTTATTTATTTATTTATTTATTTATTTATTTAGGTCTTTGAAACAGAGTTTCCCTTTGTGGCCCTGCTGTCCTGGAACTTACTCTGTAGACCACGCTGTCCTCAAACTCAGAGAGATCCACTTGCCTCTACTTCTTCAGTGCTGCAATCAAAGGCAAAAGCCACCACAGCCTAGTCAGACACAGATTTCAATGTCAGTTACCAATGTCACCAATAGACGACCTAGCTCTCTTCCTGCAGTGCACAAGTACAAACTCTCTTTCTCACTCCATGCAATGTGCAGAGCTTGCACCCATCATTACACGATGCAGACTGAAACGATTCTCTTCTTCAACCATAAACACATCTAAACAAAAACAAACTTGCTTTAAGAATAGAGTGTGGAGCTATGCAGTAGTTAGGCATAGATGACAGGCCATGGTGGACCCTTTCATCCCAGCAGTTGGGAGACATAATCAGGTGGATTTCATGGCTGTCCCAAGGTACACCAGATTGATCCAGTCTAAAAGAGAAAGAGAGACAAGTGGTGCTTCATTCTTTTATTCCTGAACTTGGGAGGTTGTTATGGTTGGAGGAAAGAGAAATATAAGGGGAAGAAGACAAAAGTTCATTGTTTTCTGAGGGAAGAATCCTAGAGTCAAAATAGCCCGCCCCTTTGGTCTGAGGATTCAGTAGAAGTGAGAGCTAGGGCTTGACTGCTCTGCTTCTCTGATCTTTCATCATTAATCACATATCTGAATCCAGGTTTTGATTATTAAGAACAACTAGAAGTATTAGGGGCATAGATGTTCAGAACTGAGACTTTGTGTTGATGGATTTCTCCTGATATGAATATGAAATGACCGTCTTCATTTCTTTTGACTAATTTTGGTTTGAAGTGTAACTTGTTAGATATTAGGATAGCTACGCCTGCTTGCTTCTTATTTCCATTTGATTGGAGAGTATCTTGGTGTAACACTGACCAAACAAATAAAAGACCTATATAATAAGAATTTTGTGACTCTAAGGAAAAAGAAATTAAAGAAGATACCAGAAATTGGAAAGATCTCCCATGCTCTTGGTTAGGTAGGATTAACATAGTAAAAATGGCAATCTTACCGAAAGCCGAATCTACAAATTCAATGCAATCCCCATTAAAATCCCAGCACAATTCTTCAACGACCTTGGAAGGATAATAATCAACTTTATATGGCAAAACAAAAGACCCAGGATAGCCAAAACAACCCTATACAATAAAATAACATCAGGAGGCATCACCATTCCGACTTTAAGATCTATTACAGAACTATAGTTCTGAAAACAGCCTGGTATTGGCATAAAAATAGACAGGTAGACCAATGGAATCGAATTGAAAATCCTGATATCAATCCACGCACCTATGAACACCTGATTTTAAACAAAACAGCTAAAATTATACAATGGCGCGAGGACAGCATCTTCAACAAATGGTGCTGGCACAATTGGATGAGGGTGTGTAGAAGGCTGCAGATAGACCCATGTCCATTTCCATGCACAAAACTCAAGTCCAAATGGATCACAGACCTCAACAGCAAACTAGCCACATTGAACCTCTTAGTAGAGAAAGTAGGAGGTACCCTTGAACAAATTGGTATATGAGACTGCTTCCTGAACATAACCCCAGGGGCACAGACTCTGAAAGCAACAATTAATAAATGGGACCTCTTCAAACTTAGAAGCTTCTATAAGGCAAAGGACACAGTCGACAAGACCAAACAGCAGCTCACCAGACTGGGAAAAGATTTTCACCAATCGTATATCCGACAAAGGGCTGATCTCCAAAATATACAAAGAACTCAAGAAACTAGTCAACAAAACACCAAATAACCCTATTAAAAAAATGGGGTACAGAACTATAGAAAGAATTCTCCCAATAGAGGAAATCAAAAAGGCTGAAAGACACTTAAGAAAATGCTCCACATCCTTAGCTATCAGGGAAATGCAAATCAAAACAACTTTGAGATACCATCTTACCCCTGCCAGAATGGCTAAAATTAGGAAACACCAATGATGACTTATGTTGGAGAGGATGTGGAGAAAGTGGAACGCTCCTCCACTGCTGGGGGGAGTGCAAGCTCATACCAGCCACTTTGGGAGATCAGTATGGCGGTTCCTCAGGAAAATGGGAATTAGTTTACCACAGGACCCGGCAATCCCCCTCTTAGGCATATACCCAAAAGGATTCACATCCATGCAACAAAGACATCTGTTCAACTATGTTCATAGCAGCACTATTTGTAATAGCAAAAACCTGGAAGCAAACTAGATGCCCCTCAATTGAAGAGTGGTTAATGAAGATGTGGCACATCTACACAATGGAATACTACTCTGCAGTAAAAAATAATGGTATCTTGAAATTCGCAGGCAAGTGGATGGCACTTGAAGAAACCATTCTGAATGAGGTAACCCAGTCACAAAAAGAGGAACACAGTATGTACTCACTCATATATGGATTTTAGACCTAGATCAAATGATCACCAGCCTATAATTCACATCACCAGATGAACTAGGCTACAAGGTGTATTCTAAGAGATTCATATAAAGACCCTCACAGAACTGGCAAGGAACAAGTCCCCAGAGCTCAGGTGAAGTGGGGGAGGACAGCGAATGGAGAGAGAAGTAGGAGAAAATGAGGGGAAGGAAAGGAAAACATGTGCGACCAGGAATATTGAGCCTGGTTAGGACTAGTAGATAGGAAAGAGAGAGAGACAGAGACAGAGAGAGAGAACATAAAAGAGGGAGCCAATATTGGTTTGAAGATAAAATTGAACACAAAGAAAGGCTGAGAGAACTATAAGACTGCTCCCAACTAACAAGTTGAGCTCACGTGGAAAGGCTATCATAAATGTCCTTCCTGGAGAGTGAGATCAACAACTAACTTCTCCATGGAGCCCTCAAATAATGCCTGTTGAAAACAGGATCAAACACCCATACATAAACACTGAGTCAAACTAGAACCCAGATGCAGATGGAGAGGACAAGACCATGCTGCAGAAACACATAGACACAGCTTACCTGAACAAGGAGGAGCTAACGGCCACTAGACTGATAGCTGGGAAGCCAGCATGGGACTGACTCAGGCCCCCCTGATTTTGGGTCTCAGCCAGAAGGTCTGAGCAGTCAAAGAGACCTCAGACAGTGGAGCCAGGTTGTATCCCTGGTTCACAAAAGGACCTTGCAAACATATCCCTCATGGAGGGATAACTGCCTTAATCTAGAGACAAGAGAGAAGCCCTAGTCCCTACTTCACAGGACCTGTCAGATCTACATGACCCCAACTGGATAGCACTCCCCTACATATGGAATTGGGGTGGGGGGATGGGAGGAGGGTGTTTAGAGTGCATGTGAGAGGGCAGAGAGAGTAAAAATGGAGGGAAGGAGGGGAGGTAAGGCTGGGGGGAAGGACGGGGGAGGGAGGGAGGGAGGGAGGGAGGGAGAGGGAACTGGGATTGACATTTAAAATATTAAACTAAAAAAAAAAAATGCTTTGACTCCAAAATTTAAGTTGAAGGACAAGTTACGAAAATCTATCAACGTGATCCACCATATAAACAAACTGAAAAAGAAAAACCATATGATTATCTCCCTAGATGCAGAAAAAGCCTTCGGATAAAATTCAACACCCTTTCTTGATAAAGGTATTAGAGAGGTCAGGGATAACAGGAACATACCTAAACATAATAAGAGCAATATACAGCAAACCAACTGCCAACATCAAACTGAATGGAGAGAAACTTAAGCCAATTCCTCTAAAATCAGGAACAAGACAAGGCTGTCCTCTCTCTCCATATCTCTTCAATATCGTACTAGAAGTTCTAGCTAATGCTATAAGACAACAAAAGGAGATCAAGGGCATCCAAATTGGAAAGGAAAAGTCAAACTGTCTCTATTTGCAGATGATATGATAGTTTACATAAGCGACCAATAAACTCTACCAGGGAACTCCTACAGCTGATAAACACCTTCAGCAAACTAGCAGGATACAAGATAAACTCAAAAAAATCAGTAGCCCTATTTTTTCAGACGACAAAGAGGCAGAGAAAGAAATCAGAGAAACATCACCCTTTACAATAGCCACAAGCAACATAAAGTATCTTGGTGTAACGCTTACCAAACAAGTAAAAGATCTATATAATAAGAACTTTGTGACTCTAAAGAAAGAAATTAAAGAAGATACCAGAAAATGTAAAGACCTCCCATGCTCTTGGATAGGTAGGATAAACATAGTAAAAATGGCAATCTTACCAAAAGCAATCTACAGATTCAATGCAATCCCCATTAAATTCCCACCACAATTCTTCACCGACCTTGAAAGGATAATAATCAACTTTATATGGCAAAACAAAAGACCCAGGATAGCCAAAACAACCCTATACAATAAAATAACATCAGGAGGCATCACCATTCCTGACTTTAAGCTCTACTACAGAGCTATAGTTCTGAAAACAGCCTGGTATTGGCATAAAAATAGACAGGTAGACCAATGGAATCGAATTGAAAATCCTGATATTAATCCACGCACCTATGAACACTTGATTTTCGACAAAACAGCTAAAATTATACAATGGGGCAAAGACAGCATCTTCAACAAATGGTGCTGGCACAATTGGATGAGGGTGTGTAGAAGACTTCAGATAGACCCATGTCTGTCGCCATGCACAAAACTCAAGTCCAAATGGATCAAAGACCTCAACATCAATCCAGCCACATTGAACCTCTTAGAAGAGAAAGTAGGAGGTACCCTTGAACAAATTGGTATAGGAGACCGCTTCTTGAACATAACTCCAGGGGCACAGACACTGAAAGAAACAATTAATAAATGGGACCTCTTCAAACTTAGAAGCTTCTGTAAGGCAAAGGACACAGTTAACAAGACCAAACGGCAGCCCACTGACTGGGAAAAGATTTTCACTAATCCTATATCCGACAAAGGGCTGATCTCCAAAATATACAAAGAACTCAAGAAACTAGTCAACAAAACACCAAATAACCCTATTAAAAAATGGGGTACAGAACTGAAGAAAGAATTCTCAATGGAGGGAAATCAAAAAAGGCTGAAAGACACTTAAGAAAATGCTCCACATCCTTAGCTATCAGGGAAATGCAAATCAAAACAACTTTGAGATACCATCTTACCCCTGCCAGAATGGCTAAAATTAGAAACACCAGTGATGACTTATGTTGGAGAGGATGTGGAGAAAGTGGAACACTCCTCCACTGCTGGTGGGAGTGCAAACTCATACAGCCACTTTGGAGATCAGTATGGCGGTTCCTCAGGAAAATGGGAATTAGTTTACCACAGGACCCCGGCAATCCCCCTCTTAGGCATATACCCAAAGGATTCACATCAATGCAACAAAGACATCTTTTCAACTATGTTCATAGCAGCACTATTTGTAATAGCAAGAACCTGGAAGCAACCTAGATGCCCTTCAATTGAAGAGTGGTTAATGAAGATGTGGCACATCTACACAATGGAATACTACTCTGCAGAAAAAAATAATGGTATCTTGGAAATTCACAGGCAAGTGGATGGCACTTGAAGAAACCATCCTGAATGAGGTAACCCAGTCACAAAAAGAGGAACACAGTATGTACTCACTCATATATGGATTTTAGACCTAGATCAAATGATCACCAGCCTATAATTCACATCACCAGAGGAACTAGGATACAAGTTGTATTCTAAGAGATTCATATAAAGTCCCTCACAGAACTGGGAAGGGACAAGTCCCCCAGACCTCAGGTATAGTGGGGGAGGACAGCTAATGGAGAGAGAAGTAGGGGAAAATGAGAGGGAGGAGAGGAAGGCATGTGCGACCAGGAGGATTGAGCCTGGTTAGGAATGGAAAATAGGAAAGAGAGAGAGAGACAGAGACAGAGAGAGAGAACATAAAAGAGGGAGCCAATATTGGTTTGAAGATAAAGTTGAACACAAAGAAAGGTCGAGGGAACTACAAGACTGCTCCCAACTAACAATCTCAGCTTCCGTGGAAAGGCTATCATAAATGCCCTTCCCGGAGAGTGAGATCAACAACTAACTTCTCCATGGAGTCCTCAACTAATGCCTGTTGAAAACAGGAGCAAACACCCATACATAAACACTGAGTCAAACTAGAACCCAGAAGCAGATGGAGAGGACAAGACCATGCGGTAGAAGTACATAGAGACAGCTTACCTGAACAAGGAGGAGCTAAGGGCCACTAGACTGATAGCTGGGAAGCCAACAGGGGTCTGACTCGGACCCCCCTGAATATGGGTCTCAGCCAGAAGGTCTGAGCAGTCTAAGAGACCTCAGACAGTGGAGCCAGGATGTATCCCTGGTGCACAAAAGGACTTTGCAAACATATCCCCCCATGGAGGGATAACTGCCTTATTCTAGAGATAGGAGAGAAGCCCTAGTCCCTCCTTCACAGGACCTGTCAGATCTACATAACCCCAACTGGACTGCATTCCCCTACATATTGTATTGTGGTGGGGGGTTGGGAGGGGAGGGTGTTTAGAGTGCATGGGAGAGGGTAGAGAGGGCAAAAGGGAGGGAAGGAGGGAGGGAGGGATTGGGGGGAGGGAGGGAGGGAGGGAGAGGGAACTGGGATCGACATGTAAAATAATAATTAAAAAAAACCGCTTTGACTCCAAAATTTAGACCATCTAAATTTTAATTATGTAATTAAATTATTTAAATTAATGATGACATCATTGTTCACAAGTCTGGTTTGGAGCCACCTTAGGGAAGTGGATGGTGTCACATCAGCTCATTATTTGATTATTTAGTTATATAAAGCAATGATGATATCATCCGTGACACCTGGAATTTGGTGCCACCTTGTGGGGTCAAGTGTGGCAGATCATCTAATTACATAATTAAAGTATTTGAATTGACCTTTCGTGTTAAGACCCAAGATAATGTACATATTTGTATAGTCATGTAAACCAGTAATCCTCTATTCCGTGAAGAGTCATGTAAAATTCCCTCTTGTGGAGTTAATATGCCATATCATCACATTTTACGATTAATTGTTTCAATTGATAATGATGACATCCTTTATGACTGGAGTCTGGCCATTCTCCTCTGCCACTTAACTGCTACATCACCTCTTTATTGTGACAGTTAGCTATTTCTGACTTATTTAATTATTTAAATCATTTAAATGGCAGACAATGACATCATTGAATACGATTAGTGTGCAAATATCTGTCCGGGAGAAGGTTAGGAACGTCGTGGACATGTATAGAGCAGATTCTTGATGATCTCTGCATCACCCAGAGTACTAGGGATGCTGGATGATTGAGTCCAGAAGATTCCATGGTGCCCTCCGAGAAGTACAAAGACTTCACCAAGGCAGGCATGGTGGAGAAGAGTCTGACTTCTCCATGTGGGATTTAAGTATGCACCACCATGTTATTGTTCAAATATTTTTCCTTATATATTAATCATTTAAATCGATGAAGATGTTGTACTTCATGACTGGAGTCTGGCCATCCTCCCTGGGAGTTAATCGTGTGGCATTATTTAATTATCTTAGTAATACTTCCTTGATCATCGCTGGAGTTTGGCTCCATCTTATGAAAGTTAAGTATGCAGGACTATGCAATTCTTTACTTATTTTGTTACGTAAATAATGATGGTATCATGCATTGTGGGTTTGGCTGGTGTGTGATTGACACATTCAGGAGATTGGAACAAGAAGCAGTGCCCAGAGAATGAGGGACACTGGGTTATCTAGTGATTACTGATTATGTAATAATATTTTTTTAACGATCGAATGAATAAACGATTTTAAAAAACTGTAATATTCCGCATCCTAATTTTCTGAGAGATTGCAACAGAAGTGACCCATGAAGGACACTGTTAACACTGATTTTAAAAACTGAATCATTTGATAATCTCATGATCAGAGAATCTTATCTAATGAACTAGGTCATACTGATAACATGACACACCACCAACAATAAATAACTCTAAATAACCATATTAGAAAGCAGGGTACAGGACTAAATAGAGAACTATCAATTGAGGAATCCAAAATGACTGAAAGAATAATAAGACAGTGCTCACAATCCTTAGTCATCAGCCAAATGCAAATCTAAACAACTCTGAGAAACCATGGGATCAAGCTCCTCTAAAGGTCAGAGAATGAAGAGGAGTTTATTTTATTTTCAATAAAGAGAAGAGGATTATGGTAGAGGCAATCCGTTGTATTGTTTCCATTCTGGAAATGAGAAAATTGAAGCATAAAAATAGGTGGAAATACTCATCAATGTACTTGAATGGCATAATGATGCTTTCGTTTTTATGCTTATATTACTATAGGCATGTTGTAGCTTAAGAGACTCGTAAATATGTGTAATTAAAAAAAAAAAAAAAAAAAAAAACAGGGCCCTGCTTTGTTTTTGTTTTTGTGAGAAAATCAGTAATCAGTGAGGTTAAGGTTAGTCGATGGGTGGGTATGCTATTTTTAGCATGTAGAAGGTGCTCTAGAATGTGACAGAATGTTGCATCATAAATATTTCCTGGAAACCCTGATTGCATTCTATATCCTGGTATCATGGGCCAAGGACCAGAGAGCAGTTTCGATAAAGTGTTATCATGGCATACTACAATCTCCCAACAACACTATCCCCTAAAAATTTTAATGACAGCATGTAATTCGCCTCAGTAAGTCATAGCCATATCACTGGAAGTTTGCCGACAGCTTTTACTGGTTACCCAATTCAAGATTACCTAATATGAGAGAACATAGTCCGTGGAGAAATAGTTCAAAGACTTCTGTTTATGAGTGGTCTCTCTCTCTCCTAAGAAGTAATATAATGGTTTAAATGATAATAAGTCTCACAATTATTCATCAAAAGGTGCGTTTTCCATTGTCAACTTCCTTTAGGAAAGTGATAATCCATTTGTTAGAGTAGACTTAGGGATGATTGGATTGCAGTCCATCTCTTTTGAGGCAGCGTTGTTCCAGTATGGTTTGGAGCCACCTTAGGAACGTTAATGATGTTACATCAACTCATTGTTTGATGGTTTAGTTATATAAAACAATGATTATATCATCCATGACACCTGGAGATTGTTGCCACCTAGTGGGGTCAAGTGGGGCAGATCATCTAATTACATAATTAATGTATTTAAATTGACAAATCCTGTTAATACCCAAGATAATGTAAAGATTTGTATATTTATGTAAACCAAAAATCCCCTATTCCATGAAGAGTCCTGTAAAGCTCCCTCTTTGGGAGTTATAATGCAATAGCATCATATTTTATGACTGATTGTTTGAATTGATGAAGATGACATCTTTCATGACGGGGAGTCTGGCCAGTCTTTCCTTCCAGTTAAAGGCTCATCACCTCTTTATGGTGACAGTTATCTATTACTGGCTTATTTAATTATTTAATTTATTTAATCGATGGACAATGACATCATTGATTCTGTTTAGGGTGCAAATTTCTATCAGGTACAAGGATAGGAAGGTTGTAGACATGGACACAGCAGTTTCTGGATGACCTATGCATGACCCAGAGTACTAGGGATGCTGCTGTGCCAGGTGTGAGCCCATCATCTCAGGTCCTGCCGCACCAGAACAGAGATTCAGGAGCTGGTGATGATATCAGGCCAACAGAGTTCATCAGGGAAGACAGTACAATTATCTCTTTATTAACTTATGGAATTTTAAAAATCAATGAAGACACCATACTTTATCATGTCCGGCACGCCTGCCAGGAATTGATGAGACAATAAAGTTCAATGACTTACACCTTTAAATATTTAATTATTAAATAGTTTCCTCATATAATCTGGAAACCCTGAAGTTTGGTGCCACCTTGTGTGACTCAGGTGTGACAGACGATATAACTATCTGATTATTTCATAATTCAAATCTGCCTTTTTCTTCTCCAGGAAGAGTGGAGTCTGGATCCACCTTTTTGGTGGTAATTGTCCCTTTTGGTTATTTCATTATTTAGTTATGTATTTATTTTAGTGAATGGCGATAGCATTTTTTAGCTCTCTAGGTGTGAATTTGAGTAATTATCTCATTATTCATTCAATTTTTGCTCAAATCTATGATTAAATGATTTTTATTCATTTAATTATCTAAGTATTACTTCTTTGACAATCACTGGACTCTGGCTCCATCTTATGGAAGTTAAGTATGAAGGACTATCCAATCAGATACTTTTTTGATTACGTATTTAATGATGGTGTCATCCATTGTGGGTTTGGCTGCTGTGCGATTGACACAGGAGGAGATTGATACCAGAACCAGTGCCCAGCAAATGAGGGACATTGGGATATCCACTGATTTCTGATTTCATAATAATAGATTTTGAAGGATCAAATGTTTAACCGATTTAAAAAACTACATTGTTTCGCACCATTAGTTTCTGAGATCTTGCAACAGAAGTGACCCATGAGGAACACAGGCAACACCAATTTTACAAATGGAATAATTTTATGAACTCATGAGCAGAGAATCTTATCTAATGTACTCTGTTGGGCTGATAACATGACACACCACCAACTCTAAATAATTCTAAATAACCATATGAGAAAGTGGGGTACAGGAATTAATAGAGAATTTTCAATTGAGGAATCCGAAATGAATGAAAGAAACATAAGACATTGCGCAAAATCCTTAGTCATCAGCCAAATTCAAATCAAAACAACCATGAGAAACCATGTGATCAAGCTGTCCTAAAGGTAAGAGAATGAAAAGAATATATATATATATATATATATATATATATATGTAGCTCCCTTGCTACCATCTCTTCCACGAATCAGGCGAAGGCCTAGAGTTTGAAATAAAGACAAGACAGGGGGTCATTCGTTCAATGCAATGTCAGAATTCCAAATACTGAATGCCATTCATTGAGGGGCAATAATGGGCTTAATTACTGACTTAAAGCACAGTGGAAAATTGCAGGAAATTTAGGCTTAACTCCGCACTATGAGGTGTGTGTTTTTATGAGGTATGTATTGTCATGAGGTATGTGTTGTCACAAGTTGTGTGTTGTCAAGGAGTGTGTTATCTCGAGGTTTGTTATCAATACGGGAAGAGTACCAACAAAAGCCATGGTGCAATGAGTTCCCTCCAACAGGTTCAAGCTTGCTCAAGTTGCTTTGGGTATTACAGTTCTCCCTTTCTTTTAATATAAACTAACACCTGCCTTATTTGGAAGAAGACGTCAGCATAATTACTTACCCGTCATTGGAGAGGGCACCCAGGCCCCCTCTGCCTTACTGTCCCTGGTGAATAGTTTGTTAGCCTCATGTGGGCAGAGGCATTTTACCTCGAGCCAAGGACAGTATCTGTCTTGTTAGAAAGTTGGCTTGGGCCTGTTTAGTGCTGTGGCAAAGTAGACCAAATGCAAGGGCTACAAACCCCCAGTGATCTGCTCACAAGTTGAAGTCCTTGTAAAAGGCCTTCTTCATTGGCAAGTGAAATTCATGTTTCATAGATGTTAATGATCTGCATTGCTAAAGCATGTGTATAACTGAAAAACTCATCACTCCAGGATTTCTGGAGAAAAATGATGAATTAACACAGCTATGTGTGAAA
Organism: Phodopus roborovskii; assembly: GCF_943737965.1. Lineage (NCBI taxonomy): Eukaryota > Metazoa > Chordata > Mammalia > Rodentia > Cricetidae > Phodopus > Phodopus roborovskii. The sequence continues at coordinate 17,302 of NW_026125830.1, forward strand.
GACAGAAGAAGAAGCCATATGAGTTTCTCACAAAAATTCAAGTGTTCCTATAGGAGATTAATTTGTAAATTTAGTTTAAAAATGCCAATTTGTACTAGATAATAACGTGTGCTTTGGGTAGCTAAGGCTTAAGCCAAATCACCTGATAGTTGATCCACTGTTCTTGCAGTATTTACCGATTGGGAGAGGGCTATGGTAGAAACTGTAGCTTCAGAGGTGAAGGCAGCACTGTCAGCCATGATACCAGAATCTCCTTTCCTCTCTGCTACACACCTGGGTACATCCCCAAGACAGCTGTTACAGTCGGCAGACCTGCTGAGAACAATTGAACCTTTCTCCAAAATTATTAGCATTGTTTATAACAATAAGAATGGAACCAGAATACAGTGCCTGAGATGAAGGTGAAATTCTTGTCCTTTGGATAAAAGTGTAAATTTATAGCCTCTTAATTCAAACTATAATTAGTGGTTAGGATAAAAGGCCACATATAGCTACTCAGACCCGCAGGCATCAGGATGGGTAGTTTCATGAAGACCCATCGGACCTTCTTTCTGGCTGTTACAATCACCTTCCCTCCTCATATGGAGAATCAGCCACTCAGGCACCCAAACAGAGTTATTTCAGAAAATTAACAATACATGGATCTTACACATAAAATTAAAATGCAAACAGCTGAACTTATAAAAGGTACTTAACTAAAAGGCCTCTGGAAGTTTGTTGCCTTGCTTTCAGTGGTTGCACCTGAAGTATGTAGAAGTTGACTTAAAAAAGGTTTCCATAGACACCTCCCTGCTCACAGTACTCAAAGCAGATACAGCCCACAGAATAGTTATTTGGTAGACTGCCTCTAGCTTCTGGGAATTTCAAGAACTACATGAGAATTCAGGGGACAGGTTGTCTCCTTGCAGCTTCCCAGCCAGATCCAGGGAATATCCACCACACTGGATCCATCACCTATCTCCCACCACCGATCTGAGGACGGCAGCCCCTCAATCACCATGCTGTGGTTTTCCAGTTTCCCCTTCCTCAAAGCACATCACTCAAAACCACTGGCTGTAGGTTCTCTTCAAATCCAGACCAGAACAGCCCTGCACTTCTTTTGACAGGCACATCACAAAGGGGCCTGATTAGCTATTAAGGCCTGAGTGATAAAAGCACCTCCCAGGTGGTTGCAGATTGCTTAAGGACAAATTGCAATGGTTACTGATTGCCTTCTAGCACTAAGACTTTTCTACATCAGCAGTGATGTGCATTTCTATAGCAAGTGTCCTATAGCTGAACTGTGCTATCATTCTGTAGTACACAGGCATTTACCTTTCTTCCTCCTAGACACAGTGTTGCTAGCTAAATATAATTACTGAAATGGATTGAGTGATTCTTGGTGAAAAAGTTGGAAGGGAGCTCCAAATATTCGTTAACTACCATAAAGAGATTTAGGAATGCAAAATGTGTTATTTGTTATTTGGTTAAACACTGAGTTTTGTTGAACTAAATTTGCTTTTTTACCTGTTTGTCACAGGAACTACAGATAATCAGGAAAGAAAAGCAGAGACCACATCTCAAAAAAAGATAAATGATCTTTCTCATGGCAGAATGTCAGATGATGGCTCCATGAATGTAGAATTTTATCCCTGAAATTCAGAGCAAACACATGGCAAAGGCATCATAATGAGAAAATATTCTTCATGGAAAATTGAATATTTACAGAGGAATACATCTTCTGTAAGCATATAAAAAAATAAAACCTAACAAAAACCACCTGCAGTAATGAAGGTTTTCTGCATGAAAAGGAATGTAGGATGAATCTCTCCATATATTTAGAAAGTGAATTTATTACGATGTCTCACAAGCTGTGATATATTTAGTACAACAATGGTTGCCTAGCAATGGGAATCTGAAGAGTACAGCAGTTTTTTAGTTTATCATGATGGATGTGTCAGCAGGTCATTATACATCAAAATTCCAAAAAAGTAGGCTCTAGTTGTAGTGAAGGAAGAAACTTGGTACCAAGAGGTAGGGTAAGTAGCCAAAGAGAGAAAGCTTCCTCCTTCAATACCATTTATACATGTAGGCTACCACCAGAAGGTTGATCTGTTCCTTTATGTGACTTTGTTCTGTTTTGTTTTTTGTTTTCAAAACAGGGTTTTTCTGTGCAGGACTTAAACTCATTCTGTGGATTTGGCTGGCCTCAACCTAAGCAAAATCAGGCAGCCTCCTGTGTCCTAGGATTAAACATGTGCACTGCCACCAAGCAGTTAAAGGTAGATCTCATCATCTGTTTGCATACAAGGCTTCTGTATGGCTTTGGCAGCCCTGGAATATATTCTGCCAGTCTGAAGTTTCTCAACTCCTAAATGGGAATCCATTCCAACTTGTCATGAGTTCAAAGTGTTCCAATAACTCCCATTGTCCTTAAGACATTATCTTTCCTGCTACAGGACACCTGTGCCTTGATGATGAATATCTCCTATCTAAATAGCAATGATTTGGGAGTAGACAGGTTAACCACCCAGAAGTAAGGGAGGAAGTGCAGCAATGGGGTGCCTGAAGGCACATAGTATGTTCATATTCAGTTTTCTTCTAAATGGATTAGGTGAATGCATTATAATGATTATGTCATGAAATAAGTGTCCGAGGCTCCAGATTTATATAAGTATATTGTCAAAGAAGTTTGTATTTACAGTGAGTCACACATGTATGCTTTATTGGTAGATGCAGTGACCTATGATGATGTGTATATCCACTTCACTCAGGAAGAATGGGCTTTGATAAATCCTTCTCAGAAATGTGTCTACACAGATGTGATGCTGGACATATACAGGAACATCACTACTACAGGTGAGATTGTATTTTCCTTCATATTTTTGAAAGACCCCCACTATGCTTATTGCCTGTTTAAATTGCTCTTGCTAATTTGCCAAGGTCAAACTATGAGAAAAGTACAGGAGGGAACCAGGTGCTGCTCTCATCCAACGCCAACCAGATATCTGTGGTCTGCAGCTTGGACCAAAGCAAGGTCAGCAGGACAGTGTCCAGTATGCTGAGATAGTCATAACTGAATTCTTTGTATTCTTTGTGCCCAACCCGAATAACCAACTGTCCTTGGTTAACTACAACTGCTACATTTAGATGAAACAATGAAATCCCTGTAACCATGCTTCTGCTTCTGTAAGCCTGCTTCTTGCCACCCCAACCCTATATAAACTGCCTGAGTTTTAAGCTCAGCACGCTCAGTCCCCCCGAAAGACTGAAGCGTCCACAGGTACCTGTGTAAACAATAAACAACCACTTGCACTTGCATCCAGTGGTCTGGTCTCGTCTCTTGGGGTCAAGGGCCTTCCCCCTGACAGGCTCCAAACTCTTGGGGTCTCTGGGGGTCTTTCATTGGAGGTTCCACCGAGATTGGAGACCCTTCCCCCTAGAGACTGACACTGACACCCACCGGGAGGTAAGCTGGCCAGCGCTTAATTTCTGTTCTTTGTTGTCTTGTTCATATGTCTTTTACTTGTTGCTTGTTGCACAGCGATCGGTAATCGGCTAGGCTAGTCGAGTCTGTAGGCGGCTTGAGAAGGAGCTGACGAGCTCGGACTTCCACCCGCCACCCTGGGAGACGTCTCAGGGATCTGGGGTGCCCGATTTTTCGGGGCCCACAACGTGTCCCAGGAATTCGTGGTTTTGGGGGGCCCAGGGGGCTTAAGACCCTCTGTGCCTCCAACTCAGTATCTGGTTTCGGTTTTACGGCCGAAACGCGCAGCGTGTCTTTGTGCCGGCTGTCTATGTGTTTTGTCTGTTCTGTTTATCTGTCTGATTCTTTATTTCGAAGAAAATATGAAACAATCTTTAACCACCCCCTTAAGGTTATTTTAGATCATTGATGATGTACAGAGTCGAGCTCACAATCAGTTGGTTAAAGGAAAAAAAAACTGTGTCGGACTCCCCGGTAGCCAGCTGACTCTGAGATCAAAGGGAGCCAGCCACCGAAGGAACCTGCTGAGCCTTTCCCCTGCCCAGGCTGCTGGATTAGGAGGCCAATTTCAATTTCAATACTGGTCTTTCTTGGCGTCCAACCTTTATAATTGAAAAATCTAACAACCCCTCCTTCTCCAAAAACCCTGTAGCTCTCTAACCTACTTGAATATGGCTTTTGCAGGTCCTCCTAACCTTGGGGGGGGGGGGGGGGGACAACGCATCTTCCTGGGAGAAACCGTCTTAGAGGATGATAAAAAAGCCCACTAAGTTGCCAAATAAAATTGAGGAAATTTTTCCCCTAAATCGTCCCTGCTGGGACTTTAACACCTACGTCTTTATCGCCAGTTACTCACAGCGGGTTTCCGCGGGCCTGGGACGCTGTCCCAGGAATTTGGCTCAGGTAAGACAGATAACCCAGGGACCGGAGGAAACTCCGACTGCATTTTTGGAGAGGCTAAAGGAAGCCTACCGTATGTATACACCCTTTGATCCTGATAGTAATGAGCAAAGGGGCAATGTTTCTATGGCTTTCATTTGGCAGTCGGCTCCAGATATTAGGACTAAGTTGCAGAGATTAGATAATTTATAAGATTATAGCCTGCAGGATCTCGTAAAGGAAGCAAAAAAGATCTTTAAAAAGAGAGAAACACCTGAGATTAAAAAAAAAAAAAAAAAAAGACTTAGAAAGTTGCAGGAGGAAAGAGAGGACAAGTTTAAGAAGGAGCTAAAGGAGGAGAGAGAGAGAGAGAGAGAGAGAGAGAGAGAGAGAGAGAGAGAGAGAGAGAGAGAGAGAGGGATCATAGGAACCGGAGAGAATTAAGCAAAATTCTGGCCACTGTAGCTCAGAATAATCATAGTGCAGGAAGTCAGGAAAGAAAGGAAAAAGGAAGGAGGCCCAGGGTAGATCGAGACCAGTGTGCCTACTGCAAAGAAAAGGCCATTGGGTCAAAGATTGCCCTAAGAGACCTAAAAATCAGAGGCATGGGGACGGACCCCAAAGACCAACTCAGCTTCTAGCCCTAGATTAAGACTAGGGCAGTTGGGGCCAGGAGCCCCCTCCCCCAGCCCAGGCTAACCTTAAAAGTCGGGGGGAGGGGCAGCTAGTCACCTTCCTGGTGGACACTGGAGCCCAACATTTAGTTCTCACCGAAACGCACGGGCCATTGAGTACCAAAACAGCTTGGGTACAAGGAGCCACCGGAGAAAAACAATACCGATGGACCACGGAGAGAAAAGTTCATCTCGCATCAGGTAAAGTCTCACATTCCTTTTTGCATGTACCGGACTGTCCATATCCATTACTGGGTCGAGATCTACTGACTAAATTAAAAGCCCAGATCCATTTTGAAGGATCAGGAGCTAAAGTCTCTGGCCCACAAGGGGCTCCACTTCAAATATTAACTTTACAATTGGAAAATAAATATAGACTTTTTAAAAAAGCCTCCTGAACAGCAGGAAGGAATGGACTTATGGTTAAAACAACACCCCCTGGCCTGGGCAGAAACAGGGGGCATGGGCTGGCCATACAACAGCCACCCCTAATAATAACCCTGAACCCAGCCACCTTGTTACCACTGCTGGAGGAACCAGCCTCCCATGACTGTCAGCAGATCCTTGCAGAGATGCATGGAATATGTCCTGATCTGACCGATCAGCCCTTGAAAGATACAGACTACACCTGGTTCACAGACAGCAGCAGCTACTTGCTAAATGGTGAGAGACGGGCAGGGGCTGCAGTGACGAATGCCTCAGAGGTCATATGGGTCACTGCACTCCCCGGAGGCACCTCTGCTCAGCGAGCTGAACCCTTTGCTCTGACTCAGGCTCTCCAGATAGCAGCAGGTAAGAAGCTTAATATGTACACTGATAGCCGGTATGCCTTTGCCACTGCCCATGTCCATGGAGAAATTTATCGGAGAAGGGGCCTTTTAACATCAGAAGGCAAAGAAATCAAAAATAAAAATAAAATCTTGACATTATTAAAGGCCCTGTTCCTTCCTAAAAAATTGAGCATAATGCATTGCCCTGGACATCAAAAGGGGGAAAGCCTGGAGGCAAAAGGAAATCGCCTGGCTGATGAAGCAGCCAAACAAGCAGCCTTAAGCCCCCAACTATTGACTATTAGCATATTGACTGAAAAGAAAACAGCTAAGACTCCAGATTGGGACTATGATGAAACGGATTTGGACATTGTTCAGAAACTAGGTGCAGATTATGACCCCAATCGGCAATGCTGGGTCTACCAAGGAAAGACTATACTGCCTATAAAAATGGCAAAAATGTTAATAGACCACCTCCATAAGCTGACTCATTTGAGTGCCAAAAAGATGAAAACTTTGCTAGATAAACAAGAAATTGGAACTTACCTTCCCAATCGGAATTTATTACTGGAACAAGTAACTGCTAACTGTCTGGCCTGTGCCCAGATCAACCAAGGAAAAACCAAACTGGATCCTGGAACCCGGCTTCGTGGCCATAGGCCTGGTGTCCATTGGGAAATAGACTTTACTGAAGTCAAACCTGAAATGTATGGTTATAAATATTTACTGGTTTTTATAGACACCTTTTCAGGATGGGTAAAAGTGTTTCCTACCAAACATGAGACTGCAAAAATGGTCACCAAGAAACTATTGGAAGAAATCTTTCCCAGATATGGGATGCCACAGGTAATAGGATCAGACAATGGGCCTGCCTTCGTCTCCCAGGTAAGTCAGCTGGTGGCCAGGTTGCTGGGGATAAATTGGAAATTACATTGTGCTTACAGACCCTAGAGTTCAGGACAGGTAGAAAGGATGAATAGAACCATTAAGGAGGCTTTATCCAAATTAACGCTTGAAACTGGCTTTAAAAGCAGGTACCAGATCAAATATGATAATTTTCTTTCTCTCATCAGAAAGCTTGATCATTGCTCTATAACTGTAGGAGTTTTATTCCTGAACCTCAGAAAAACCACTTAACAAACACAAAATTATAAAAAGAGTATTCTTCGTGGAAAGTTGAAAATTTAGAGAGGAATGGAGCTAGGAAGATTTTTGTGTATGACCACTACTGTTAGCCAGCACATCTTACTCAGTGAGCAGTTTTAAACAATCTGCATTATTCAAGAATTCAAGCTTTGTAAGATCCTCAGAATGAGGAGTCTCCCAGTTTCCATCGGTATCCCCAAGAACTCAATGTCCAGTCCAGTTGCTTCAACATGCAAGAGGCTTTAATGAACACGAAACATTTGTGCAAAGGGGCCCCTCCAGCAGGTAGACTAGTGAGAAGAAGCCATCTCCTCCCTCCACCCCGCCACACGGCACAGGTGTTTTTAAAGGCAAATACCCCAAGCTTAGGGAGGGGGTGGGACCCTCTGTCCATTGAGTACATGACCCTTTGAGGCTGGTCTCCCTATTAGGGTCAACAGACCTTAGGGCCTCAGGGTGTGCTAATTAATCTTGTCTGGGCAAACCGGAGGTGCAGTTATCTATTTGTTTCTTAAAGACCCCATTCACCACCTGCTGACTCACAAGAAAGGAGGGGCAGTGTAAATTCTTGGAATCTTGTTTTCTCAGGGCCTTGTGAGGGGAAGTTAGCAGATTCCAAGGAACAGATATTGCTAGGGGTTAACTTTCCAGGTTAGTATGTCCTTCATTTAAAGTGGGGCGTTTCTCTAACTTTACTTTTTTGTCTTTCACGCCCTATATCTTATCTCTAGAGAGTAAAGTTCTAGTACTCTGATCTACAAAGCACCCCACCCAGATCCCGCACTTTCCCCACCCTGTGTCCTACTGCGCCCACTGCTCCACTGGTCTGGTTGAGCACTGGGACCGAGAGCGGGTCAAATAAACACCTCCACCTCCAGAAAATTTCTTGGACCTGCTTTGAAAATACTGGACCCCTCTATCCCGCTGGAGCAACCAGTGTGCCAGCCTGCCTGATGTTTATCCGTCATTACTGAGGCTCTGCCGGGGGAGAGACCTCCTAGAGTGACCGGAACACACAGAGTTACAGACATTGAGCACCTCTCACAACTCTGTCCCCAGGAACTCCTTCTCAAACACACGGTTCCTGGACTGTCCCCTGCACAAGCGGCTGCGATCTCACAAGCGGCTGAGATCTCAGGACTTCCGCCTTCCGGTCACGAACTAAAGCTTCCGGTTCGTGGCTGTCAGTGTCCCCGGAAGACACACATGGAAAACATGCTTCTAGTTCCACCCGGCCAAACTGACACACGATTTCCGCTTGTGAACCAAGGACGTCAGGCTTCCAGTCACTGACTTGAGCTTCACACAAAATGGTCCCCAGGAAAGGTTGCAACGAAGAGATGCACAACTTGAGTTCCACCCATGAAGTAAACAGGACGGAGTGTGCTGCGGCCTGAGTTCCGCTTCCGGCACATTACTTCCGCTTACGGATGGTGCAACATGCGATTCCCTGCCCAATGGACAGCGATTAAATTGGATCCACTTTCGGCCCAGGACTGGAATTGATCGCATCGGACATTGCGGGCCGGATAGGAAACGCCTTAAGGGACGGGACTAACAGGTCCAAGTGAACAGGTCAGAAACGGCTGATTCTGACCGCAAAAGAGGCAGCACAGAGCATATCCCCTGTCACTCATCGAGGCGGTAGGTGGGACTTCCGGGTGCGGCGAACAGGGCAGAAACAGAGATCGCAACCCTAGGTCCGTGCACCCCTCTGGTTTTCGCTGTTTCCTGTTTATGCCACGGTTGGCAGCAGGGTTCCTGTTGCCGGGGAAACCGGGGTGGGACTTCCGGCAACATGGTAAATCGGGGCGGGACTTCTGCATGGGAGCATTGACCAGGAATTAATGACTTCTGAGAGGTTCCCAGGGGATGGGCGGTGTCACGGGAGCTGTGATGTCAGAGGAGTTACAGGCGTGGCCTGTAGGGCACACAGCTGTCAATCAAACACCTGTCATTCAATCATTCATTCACTCATTCATTCAGTCATTCACTCAGCCACTCATTCATTCAATCACTCATTCATTTAGTCATTCATTCATTTATTCAGTCATTAATTCATTTACTCAGTCATTCACTCATTCATTCAGTCATTCATTCAATCATTCATTCATGTAGTCATTCATTCATTGATTCAGTCATTAATTAGTTCATTCAGTCATTCATTCACTCATTCAGTCAAAGGTCAGTCATTCATGAAGTAATTCAGTCATTTCAGTCATTCATTCATTAGCTCATTCATTCATTCATACATTCATTCATTTACTCATCCATTCAGTCATTAACTCATTAATTCATTGTACAATCATTCATTCATTGAATCACTTCCTGTGTGTGCTGGAGGCAGGACTTGCGGTCCCTGAGGCTAAGGCTCTGACATAGACAGGAGCAGGCAGGATTTCCTGTTTCCTTTTACCTACACTGTAGCCCATGACCATCTTGAACCCCGCCGTCTTTTTTGCGCACCCAGGGGCAGGAAATAAGTCCCATCATCTCGGAGGAACCGGAATTGGTTGTCTCAAGCCGGAAGTGGACAATTTCTGGTCCCTCCCAGAACGGAAGTGAACCCCCAGACCGGAAATGTGCGATCCTTTCAACATGGAGCTGGTTCCACTCACCAGGCTGCTGCAGGGGAAGAGGGTGGTGCTGGGGAGCAGCTCCCCCCAGGAGGCGGGGCATCCTGTCCTCCATGGTGACTTCCAGGGGCAGGGCCTGCTCTGGGATTGTCAGCTGTGACTTCCAGGGGTGGGGCCTGCTGTGACTGACAGGAGGTCATACCCTCCCCACTTCCAGGAGTCCCTGGAGAAGGCGAGATTTCCGGCTACGCCCGAATATGCCCGGGAGACAGCAAAGCTGAAGGCTCTGGAGGTGGCGTCGCGGCTGAGGCTGCACAGGGTGAGGACAGCCCCATCCCTTCTGGTCAGGTGGTAGGCCGCACCCCTTCCTTTCGAGGCCCCGCCCACAAGCCTCACCCCGCCCTCTGCTCTGCAGGACCTGCACCCTCCTGATGTCATTATTGGAGCTGACACCATTGTGGTGAGTGAGGCCCTGCTCCTTCCGGCCCTGCCCACCCTGCCCCTCACTGATCCGGCCCCTTGGCGTCTGGCTTCGCCCACTGCAGGCCTTGGATGGCTTCATCCTGGAGAAGCCAAAGGACAAGGATGATGCCTACAGGATGCTGCGCAGGTGGGCGGGGCCTGAAGGGGCGGGGCAGACACACCCACGGCAGAGTGGGCGGGGCCTCTGCATGGAGCTCCAGCCTCTGCCCACCCCAGCCCTGCCCCTTGCCAACCACGCCTGTCCCGCCTTCCCTGGCCCCGCCCAGGCTGAGTGGCCAGCAGCACAGTGTCATCACCGGTGTGGCCATCTTGAGGCCACTGTGGCAGAGGCAGCTTCAGGAGCCGAGCTCCACATGCCCAGAGGCCCCAGAGGTGGAAGGGGACCCAGAAGCAGAAGTGGAATTGTCACTGTTCCATGAAGAGACCCGTGTGACATTCTCGCGGCTATCGGAGCCACGGCTCTGCGAATACGTGGAGAGCGGGGAGCCTCTGTGAGTGGGTGCGGGGGTGGGGTGGGTGGGGCCAGGGAAACCTGGAAGTGAGGCCTGAAAAGGAAGAGCTGTCCCCGGCGGGCGTGGGTGTGGCTGAGCATGGCACCTGGTGTGACCTCGTCCTTGCCTTGCACCCAGGGACAAGGCTGGCACCTACGGGCTTCAGGCGCGAGGCGGTGCCCTAGCAGAGCGCGTGGAAGGGGATTTCTTCAATGCCGTGGGGTTTCCACTCAACCGCTGCATGCGTGAGCTGGCTGCCATCTTCCCGGATGTGGGACCACACGTCCCTGTCAGCCAGCATCCGGCCACACCCCAATAATGAGGATTGTAGATGGAGAATGAGTATGTGAGTATTGCGGTAAATAAGGATCAGGATAAACAAATAGGCCGAATAGATGTTTAATCAGGGAGAAATAACTTACAACCTAGACAGATGAACACCAGGAAATTCAACCCGATCCTCTCCTGTCTGAGTCACGCCAGAAAGAGAGAGCGCCTTCCTGGCCCCCTCCGACCTCCTTCCTCAGGTCCTCTCCGCCCATCGCTCCACCCCCCAATGGGCGTAGTCAGTGCTACAGAAGGACTACCTCACTACAATTCCCCTTTTAGTCTAAAGAAAAGGTTTAGGCTTAATACAAAACTATATACAAAACAGTGAATAACAAGTGTGCTCTAAGAAAAGGAAAATCGAGAACAAAATGACCTACATATCTAGTCCTAGGGTGAGGGCATAATGGAGTTTACAATAGAGTTGTCCTAAGCTGGAAAACGTAAGTCTAGTACCTAATATATCTAACTAGGAAGAGAGAATAATAGTTGTGATAGTTTAATCTTCAACCTCATCAAGACCTGAGAAGGAAATTAACAATACTAGAGTAGACAGGAAATGCGGATGGACAACTTCCAAAAGGTGCAGCAAGGACAGAAACAGCAAGCCACCTGAACAGTCACCCTAGGTCTCACAGCGACGTTGGTACACCCAGATTTGGCTAAGGCCAAGAGAACTTGACAGACCACAACAACAGCAGGGAAATAGAATGGCTGTCTTATCCTGACTTGGCAAGGTCAAGCAGTCTTCTATAATTGTCTCCTGCAAGCACATAGGACTGCATGTCCAAATCAGTGGTCAAGATGGGGGCAATTCTATGCCCAACAGGCCATTAGCTGAGGCGAGATTGAACTCCAGCAGGAGCAACAACAGTGTCCAACATATTTTCGGGAAAGTGCACGGTGCTGTCAGGAGCAACAGTGTCTCATGTCAATGGAGTACTAATATTAAAACATTTAAATGCCATGTTCTGCATGTCTATGAAGTGATTGAAGATTAAGCATCTATATCTGACTAATCTCATAGGTACAGGAAATGTGAGTGAAGATAATCTGTAATACTCGGGAACTTAGCTAAAAAGACTCATTAAAACTTTCCTGAGTAAAGCAGGAACAAATACTTAAACAATATAACTATTTACATATACCTACATGTAAATCCCTAAAATAGAGGTAGAGTATAAGTGTCAAGACAAGAGGTAGAACTATAATGGGCAGCAAGATAAATATCCCAAATTGTATCAATATACAAAATGTCTTGAATACAGGAAAAGTATACATACATAGAATATGGTAAAAAATAATGTGCATAAAATATTATAAGTGGAAACATTTAACACAATATAACAAAATATAAACTTAATTTTACATAGCTTACCACATAGGAATACATAACAATGTAAGCTGTAAAATACTATCTCATTCATACTCAAATTCTCAAGGAAATAGGCTAATCTACTTATATCCCATCTAAACCATACCTTTACCCACCATTCCCTATTCCTGTCTAAAAGATAAACCTGAGTGTAAGCATCACCCAATCCCAAATAACTAAAACCAACCCAAAGACGATGACTATTATCCCAAAATTCCAAGGGTAGGGAAAGGGGGCGTAGTCATATTAAGATTACTTCCTGCTGAAATGGGACGATGGGGGGTGGAGAGGGGGCCAGGAAGGCGCTCTCTCTTTCTGGCGTGACTCGGACAGGAGAGGATCGGGTTGAATTTCCTGGTGTTCATCTGTCTAGGTTGTAAGTTATTTCTCCCTGATTAAACATCTATTCGGCCTATTTGTTTATCCTGATCCTTATTTACAGCAATATGTGAGTGACTGTCCGGGCGGGTATTCTGGTGAGAGAGTGACTGAAGGGGCGGGGCTTCTGGTGAGTTTGTGAAGCAGTGACCCATTTCCCATGATGCCCTTGGTGCATTGTGTTTGATTGACAGAGCAAGCTTCCCTCAAGTGCATCACTTCCCAGTGCTAGGACACAGGACATGGGGTGAGGTGTGTGGAGGCAGGGTTAGGGGACAGGCCCACCGAGGGGAGTACACCTAAACCCACCCCTGTGGCCCCGCCCCTCCTGATGTCCCGCCCTCACCATCTCCATGGGCCCTGCCCTTGCCACCACTGGGTCCTGCATGAGCATCTTCACCATCAGATGCCTGTGATGGACATTTGACATCAGGAGCAGGGTCAGAGGAGGCCCCACCACCTGCCTGCACTCTGATTTGCATATTCAAGAGCTGCCTGGAGACTCAGAAGACATCAAGTACAGAAACTGCTGGGGTTAATTTGCATGGCCACACCTCCAAATGACCTAACCTGCATGTATTTTCAGGTCAAAGTCCCAAACAGATAGGAATACTTGCATTCATTTGCATAGCAAAAGCATGCAAAGCAGCACAAATTTGCATATTAAAGTATATTTCCGAAACTGCGGTTTACTCATTTACATACTGAAATGTGAAGCCCCAATCAGACTGCCAGATTTTCAGGCTCTGTGCTTATTTGCATAATCAAAATTACTAGTGCATCCTTTACATAACAGTTTAGTAGCCTCATTTGCATATTTAAATGAGTGGCAGGGTTTTACTGCTCAGCATCAGGCCCCACCTCTTCAGGACTACCTTGGCTCACCTATCCCCTACCCCGAGGTCACAGTGTCCAAGGTCACAATCAGTGACCCTCTCCAGGCCCTGCCCTCAACCACACCAGGCCCTTCCCCACTTTCTCTCCTAGGGTCCCCGAGGGCAGGGCCGGGGTCTGGGTATTACCTATGGTGCAGACAGGACTTGGTCCGGGCAATGACATCACAGGAAATTGTGACCGTGATCAGGAAGTGCCCTCCTTCCCTACCCTCACCATCTCCACCCTCAGCTGGGCATGGCAGGAATCTCCTACCAAACTCTTAGGTTACCAAGCAGCAATGCTAGGACCCAGAGGGCGGTGGCCATGGTGAGCAGGTTATAAGAGTAAAAACCCTGAGGATGCTGAGTGTGGCCCCTGTGACATCACAGAACTCACCCCTCCAGGCCCTTGTGATGTCAGTCACCGCAGGCCCTGCCCCTCCAGCTGTCAATCACTACAGACCCCACCTCCTGCCTCTGGGCCATGAGGTCTGCTGAGGGTGTGATCTACAGGCTGACTGGGCGGGGCCATGTCAGCTATCTTCATAAAGGTAGAGGGGCAGGCTGCAAGCCGAGGGCGGGACTTCCTGGCAAGGGAAACCTGGCAGTAGAGACTCAGGTCAATCATCAAGGGTGGGGCATGACTACTTCTGCTCCCAGATCGCAGCAGCCAAGGATGACCTGAGCCAGGGCCATCAGGAACTTTTGTAACTGCTGTGGCTGGGACTGCATTTCCCAGCATCCTATGCGGCCACTTACTGCTGCGCTGCCCAGAGACTTCTGGGTTTGGATGTTCATGTCCAGGACTGCATTTCCTAGCATCCTGTGCGGTCGATTCCTGCTTTTATGCCCAGGGATTTCTGGTTTTCATCTGTACTGGCCAGGGACTGTAGTTCCCAACATGCTCTGCGGTGGCTTTCTCTTTTTCAGCAATGAAACTTCCAGTTTGTAGTTTTTGGAGGCCCAGGACTCCATTTCCCAGCATTCTCTGTGGCCACTTCCTGCTTCCCTGCCCAGGGACTTCTTATTTTCATCTTTGGCAGCCAAGGACTATATTTCCCAGCATGATTTGTGTCCGCTTTTCTATGAATGGACTTCCGGTTAAAAACTTTGGGGTCCAGAACTGCACTTCCCAGCATGCTGTGTGGCTGCTTCTTTCTTTTCTCCCCTTGACATTCTCTTCTGGACTTCAAGGACCCTAACTACAGTTCCCAGCATGTGCTGGGCTTGTTTCGATCTTTTCAGTTCCTAAACTTCTTCTGGTCTCTGACGTTCCAGGACAACATTTCTCATCTTCCTGTGGTGCCGCGTCCTGTTTTTCAGTCCTGAAATTCCACCATTTAAAGGCACATAATAATTTAGAAATATTTGAGACTTAGAACAGTTGAATTTAAGTTGTATGAAGTTAGCTTACATTTACATAAAGTTAAGTTGAAATCGAATGTACAGATATATTATTCAGGACTGGGTAAATTGAGAAGGACAAGAGTGTGAAGCTATGTATAACATAGTCAGAGAAAAAAGATATTACAAAGAATAAAAGGCAAACGGTAAATGACTTACAGGTTCTGTTGGTGGCAGAAGCTGGCTAGACTCTTTCTGCCTAGATGGCTGATGTAGCAGAAAGAAGAACCATGGTGGGTAAAGCTAGGCCACATGGTCAAGATGGTGGCTGCCATAAACATATTCCCAACAGCTGAAAGAAATCCTAAAGTTTTGAGATGTAATTTTGTCTTGAGCAGATGCTGCCTCAGCCCAGCCCACCATGCTGAGACAGGTTGCAGCTGGGGCAGGCAGGAGAATTTGAGCGTGCCGGGAAGAGAACCGAAACAAGTTTAGGGAAAGAGATTGTTTAGCAGAGATATTAAAAAAAAATGCCTTCCATCTATCTGTTCCCTGGCAGTAATTTGAAAGATCCCATAAAATATCGGGATCTAGAGAGCCGTTATGTGGCCAATTTGAATTATTTTCTAGGGCATATCTAGGCTACTTTTCAGTACAAAGGTAAATAAGTCTGGGTGACTTTACAAGGGGCATTAAGTGAAAGGGTTTTAAATTTTCTATCAGGCATCCCAGTGGAGTGGTGGGGGATATTTCCTTGGTCGGTTTATTCCCCATGGGTGGAGTGAAAGTGACCATGCAGTCTTGGAACTCATCAGCCCAAGAGTGTGGCCACAAGAGTGTGTCGCGAGAATGGCAGAGCGTTATTCAAAGCTCGTTAGGCCCGAAAACGTTGCCAGGACCAACAGAGGCCGGAAATACTCAGCAGTCTGAGAGCAGAGCCAATATACCACACTGGGCAGTATGTCTTCCACCCATGGAATGTACCTGACCTTAAGGAATTGGGTTAAAATGTAAAAGGGTACCTTACCTAATTGAAGCCTGTGTGGGATGGTATTTCCAGTGAACGGGGGGGGGGGGGGAATGGTGGTGGAACGCTGGTATCTGAAACAAGATCCTGAGTGTCTCTGGCTGGCCGCCCACCAGCAGACAGCTGTCAGTGACCCTCAAGTAGAGCCTGCCTGGGTTTCGGCACCAATGTTGTTCTTTTGCTGTGCAGCTAATGCCTAAGAAACACAAACTCGAGACTCAGCGCCCACGTGGAGATTGTTGAGAGAAGGGAGAGAAAGAGGGGGTAGCTGGTGGCCAACTGAAAGCACGAGAGAAAGAGGGGGGTGTGGGGCACTTGCTTTAAAAGGGGAGGCTTGCACATGTGTAACTGAGTCCTCTGGCTGCCAGGTAAACCTTGAGCCGTCAGGTAAAGCTGATGTAGCAATGACATGGCCATGAGGGTCCCGCCCATCTTCAGGGTGTGGGGGGGTCAAATGGCTGCTAGTTCCTAACAATCAGATTACTAAGCGGAGTCACTATTTAGCTACACATGTAGTTAAGTGTAAGCCACTAGTTAGCCACAAACTAACCCACTAGTTAGCCACACATACTAGCTCACTAGTACCCACACACACCATGCCACTTGTTAGCCACATACTTAACTCACTATTTAGCCACACATATGAAGTCACTAGTTAGACAAACACCTAAATCAATAGTCAGCCCCACACCTATGTCACTAGTTAGCCACAAAAACTAAGCCACAAGTCCATCACACAAATAAAGCAGTACTTAGCCACACACACTAAGACAGTAGTTAATCATACACATAAGTTAATATTTAGCTACATCCCTAAGCAGTAATTAACCACATTGACTAAGTCACTAGTTAGCCACAAAGCTAGGTTACTAGTTAGCCACAGTCTCTATGTCTCTAGTTAGTTACACACAATATATCACTACTTACCCACCCATACTAAGTCAGTAGTCAGCCACACATCTAATTTACTAGCTAGTCACAAACACCAAGAAAATAGTCAGCCACACACACACTGAGATAGTAGTTAGCCATGCACCTATGTATTTCTATGTATTTAGTCAACTACACACCTAAGTCACTAGTTAGCTACCAACACTAGGTCACTAGTTATCCACACACATTAAATCAGTAGTTAGACACACACACTATGGCACTAGTTAGACACATACTAAGTCTGTCTAAAAGAAAAACAGCTCACACAAAGGTGGTCCCAGGACATGGGAATCAGGCCTTTATTCCCAGCAGCAGGCATTTGGAGATAGGAGTGACATGGCTGGACAGAGAGAGGAAGATAAGTTAGAGGAGCGAGTAGAGCATGCTGTGAGATGATTTTGTTTGAGAAGTTAGTCTGAGGGATTGAAGCGATAGCAGTCAATCTGAGTAGGCAGTGTGAGGACAGGAACACATCGCTTGTCTGAGAATAGGTAGAGATAACAACTCTAGTAGCCAGATACTCTGAATCTGTGATCCTTCAATTTTCACCTTCCCCTCCCTGTTAGATTACTGTGAGTTTTTATTATTAAGATCTATTAGAACTTGTGCTGGAAGTGATGTTCTCTCTGTGGAGGTGTGATATTTCAAGGTCAATAGAGGTAAAAATTTTAAATTAGTAAAATATTAACTTTATTTTTTTGAAAATTACATTGGTATCTTTTTAATGTTTTTAATTTGTAAATTTTTTTTATTATACTTATCAAACCAGTTCCCTCCAACTTACTCCCACCCTCCTTCCCGTCCCAACTTCCCAGGCCCCCAGCCACTCTCTCCTCCCATCCAACCAACACTATACACGTAGGTGGATGCCTTCCAGGAGGGGTCATCTAAATCCTTCAAGTCATTTTAAGTAGACACTAAAATGTCTCTCCTGTCTCAGGTTTAATGGAGTTTCCCTCCATAGGGATTTTCCCCCAATGTCCTTTTTGCAACAGGGATACTTCCTGGTCCCTCTCTCTGAAGACCCTTAGACTGCACAGGCCTTTTAGCTGACACCCATGTTCAGGGGTCTGTGTAAGTCCCATGTTTGATTCCCAGCTGTAAGTCTGGAGCCCCATTAGCTCCTCCTTGTTCAAATCAGCTGTGTCTTTGGGTTTCTGCAATGTGGTCTTGTCCTCCCTCACCGCATATGGATTCAATTTTGGCTCAGTGTTTAGATGTCCAAGGTTGCTTCTGTTTCCATCAGCTACTAGATGAGGTCTCCATGATGGTGGATAAGTTAGACATTGATCTCATTGTCAGCGAAGAGAATTTATGGTAGCCTTTACACTGTTGCTCAAATTGTTAGTTGGGGTCATTCTTGTAGGGCTCTGTACATTTCTCTAGGTTCTGTTTCCTCTTCTAACCTATAATGGCTCCCTCTTTTATAGTCTCTTTCTCTCTTTTCTGTCCTCTGTTCTCCTCTCCTCTCCTCTCTTCTCTTCTCTTCTCAAGTCTATTCCTCCCCTGACCAAATGTTCCTAGACCCACAATCTTTCCTCTCCTCCCATTTTCCTTGTGCTAGTTCCCTCTCCACTCACTACCTGCCAATACCCACCCATATTGTCCCTTCCTGCTTCTGCGAGTGTCCTTATGTAAAACTGTTAGAATCCTCCTTCTATCCTAGTTTCTCTGGCAGTTTGATTTGTAGGCTGGTGAACCTTTGCAATATGTCTAAAATCCACATATGAGTGAATACATACCATGTTTCTCTTTCTGTGATTGGGATACCTCATTCAGGATGGTTTCTTCAAGTTCCATCCACTTGTCTGTGAGTTTCAAGATTCCATTGTTTCTACCCACCCCCACAGAGTAGTATTCCATTGTGTAAATGTGGCAAATCTTCTTTATTTATAATTCAGTTGAGGGGCATCTAAGTTGATCCCAGGTTCTTGCTATTATAAATAATATTGCTATGAACATAGGTGATCACAGGTCTTGGTTGCATGGATTGGGATCATTTGGGTATGTACTTAAGTGGGAGATTACTAGGTCTCGTGGTAGACTGATTCCCATTATCCTGAGAAACTACCATGCTAGTCTCCAAAATGGCTGTACAAGTTTGCAGTTCCACCTGAAGTGGAGGTGTGTACCCATTTCTGCACATCCTCTCAAGCATAAGTTGGCATTGCTGTTTCTAATTTTAGCAATTCTGACAGGAGTAAGATGGTATCTCAAAGTTGTTTTAGTTGGCATTTCCTTGACAGCTAAGGATGTTGAATAATTTCTTAAGTGTCTTAAATCATTTTTTATTTCCTCTATGGAGATTTATATCAAATACAGAGTCTCTGTATATTAATTGGTGCTGGCACAGCTGCGGGACAAGACCAGCAGCAGGTGGAAAACCTTACTCAGCATTTTTTGAAGATGCTTTCCTCATCCCATTGTATACTTTTAGCTGTTTTGTTAGTATGTGTTTGGGTTAATATCAGAATTTTCTATTCGATTTCATTGAGGTACTTGTCTATTTTTGTGCTAATACCAGGCTGTTTTCAGGACTATAGCTCTGTAGTAAATCTTAAAGTCAGGGATAATGATCCCTCATGAAGTTCCATTATTATACAGGTCGTTTTGGCTATTCTGGTTCTTTTGGTTTTCAATATAAAGTAGATATTATACGTTCAAGGTCAGTGAAAGATTGTGCTGGGATTTTAATGGAGATTGCATTGAATATGTAGATTGCTGTTGATAAGATCGCCATTTTTCTATGTTTTTTCTACCTATCCATGAGATTGGGACATCTTTACATTTTATGGTATTTTCTTTAAAGACAAAATTCTTATTATATAGGTCTTTCACTTCTTTGGTAAGTGATACCCCAAGATACTTTATGTTGTTTGTGGCTATTGTGAAGGGTGATGTTTCTCTGATTTCTTTAACAACCCCTTTGTTGACTGAATATGTAATGGCTACAGATTTTTTTTTTAATTTAATCTTGTATCCTCATACTTTACTGAATGTATTTTTCAGCTGTAGGAGAATACTGGTAGAATTTTTTGGTTGCTTATGTAAACTATCATATCATCTGAAAATAGAGAAAGTTTGAGTCCTTCCTTACCAATTTGCATCCCGTTGAACTCCTTTTCTTGTCTTATTTGTTTAGCTAGCCCTTCAATTACAATAATGAAGAGATATGGAGAGATAGGGCAGCCTAGTCTTTTTCCTGATTTTAGAGGAAACACCTTAAGCTTCTCTACATTCAGCTTGATATTTCCCATGGGTTTACTATATATTGCTTTTATTATGTTTACATAAATTCCTGTTATCCCTAATCTCCCCAAGACCTTTAACATGAAAGTATGTTGAATTTTGTCAAAGGTTTTTTTTTTCTACATCTAGGGAGATTATTACGTGACGTTTCATTTTCAGTTTGTTTATATAGTGGTATATTTGATATATTTTCATATGTGAAACAATCCCTGTAAGCCAGAGATGAAGCCTACTTGATCATAGTAGATGATTTCTCTGACATATTCTTGGATTCAGTTTTCCCATATTTTCTTGAGTATTTTTGCATCAATGTGCATGAGGGATATTGGTCTGTAATTTTCTCTCTTATTTATGGCTTTGTGTGGATGGGCATCAAGGTGATTGTAGCCTCATAAAAAGAGTTTGGTAATGAACCTTCTTTTCTATTGTGTGGAACAATTTCAGGAGTATTAATATAGCTCTTCCATGAATTTTTGGTAGAATTCTTCACTGAAGAAGACATCTGGCTCTGGGATTTTTATGTTGGAAGGCTTTTCATTATTATTCCTACTTTGTTAGTTGTTATAGGGCAATTTAAGTTGCTTGTCTATTCTTGATTTAATTCTGGTAAGTAATAGTTATCCAGAAATTTGTCCATATCCTTTGAATTTTCAAATCTTGTGGAGTATAGGTTTTCAAAATATGACCTTAAAATTGTCTGCATTTCCTCAGTGTCTATTGTTATAGACACTGTGTCTACTTTTTCTTTCTGATTTTGTTAATTTTCATGTTCTCTCTATGCTTTTTGGTTAGTTTGGATAAAGGTTTCTCTACCTTGTTAATTTTCTCAAAAAACGAACTCTTTGTATCATTGATTTTTTTGTATTGTTTTCCTGTTTTTTATTTATTGTTTTTTAGAGACCCCCCCCCATTTCTTTTTGGCTCTGCTGCCTGTCCCACAACTATATATTGTGGAACAGGTTGGTCTTGAACTCACAGAGATAAGCTTCCATCTGCCTCCTGATCACCAGCATACTTGCCACCACCACCCAGCTTTTGGTACCTTTTTAAATGTCTTCTTTAAACATATTACTATTTTTATCACTATTTTGCTGCACTCCTATGTTTCTTAGATTTTACTTATTTCATTCTTTTTCTCAAGTGATGCTGATTATTGATTTCTGTGTAGAGCAAAGTTTCTTCTAACTGTGGCTTGTCTTATGCTGTGTAATTGAGAATTGTTTTGAACTCCTAATCCTGGCTTCTCCTGTACAGTGCTGGGAAGAAAATCCTACACTTCGTTCCAGTTGGGCCCTTGCCTGGTCAGGGAGAAGGAAAATAGACCAGAAAATGAGTGAACTCCCAAGATCTCTGATTATTGTGGGGTCTTATAAATGAAGAGGGATTTGTGCAATGATTGAATTCATGTCCCACTTGGATACTGGTGGAGTCACAATGCAGAAAGGGAGAGGCAGGATGGAAGCTGAGGTTTCCTCCTTCAACAGTAGTTGAGGTGAGCAATGTAGAATTAGATAATCATTCCTAGAAAATCCATCATTGTCTCACAGGGCAGTTTCTTGGAATCCACAGATGAGGGCTATCAAGACTTTGGATAGAGGAGAGACCTTATCATGTATACAAATTACTATAATTACAGTATTTAGCCAAAACCAGTCTGGGTGAACTCTTGTGGACTATGTAACTGGACTATTTTTTTTTTTTGTTCGTTTGGATGTACAGTCTGAGAGAAAAGGTTTGAGGAATACTTGGTGTGCTCTACCTGAAACCCCTAGTCTCTGGAGCACATGGCCATGAAGCTATTTTCAGCTTTTCAAAATATTTTTTTCAGATCATAGCTACATCATATCCACATATACTTTTCTGCCCACAAGCCCTGCCATGATTACTTGTGTTCTCTAATTCACAGCCTGCTTTTGTTAAACAGGAGTTTCACATTAAACACAGTGAATATTAGAAGGTGTCATACATTTGGCTGCAGTATTTCCCAGCTATGAGGTCAATGGTTACTGGCCAGTAACAATGAGTGTGTAACAAAATGTGCACACAAGGTACAGTGTGATTTTAATAATGAGCAGCTTGACTTCCAGGACAGTAGAAGAATGTATACTAAAACACAAACTTTCTGGATTAGGCCGCTATCTGCTGGGTGTGTAGTGCAGAGCTACAAGGTCTATGCAATCTGAGTCATTGATTTCTGATTCTCTGGTAGTGGGCTGCAAAATTTTAGGTCCAACTGGGTGGTCCCAGCCAATGCTGGACTCTGAGAAGCCTTCTTTCCATGATTCTCTTTTCCTTATGCTCTATCGAGTTGTACGGAAGAACACAGGTTACACTATTCTGAGTGTACGGTTTTCAAAGCAGGTCTGCTCAGATGTCATTTCTGCAAAATTTGTATGGACCATGAGACAGACTGGTGTTCTTTTGGTCCATGTGGTGACCTGGGCAGTTACCCTTGTCCTCTGAGCCTTCCTCTCCATGTGTTTCTTGGTTTGGGGGAGACTCTGCAGCCCTGGCATGGGTGGGTGTGTTGCTTATTATATAACTGTCCAGTGTGCATATGCATGCAATGCTGTTGGTGTGCATTGGGGGCTGACGCTGGATAACTGAAGGTCTGATTTCTTGAAGTTCTGAATATTCCATTCCACTTTCAGGTTTGCCTTATAAATATTTTAGAAAGTAGTAAAAAATGGTGATGTGGATGTCTCTCAGCAATACAAGATTATAATGTTTTTAACTCTCTGCTACCAAGAGTTACAATACTGTGTTAACTGACATTAAATTCCGGTGTACAAAATGATTCTCTATTCTGCAGAGATATCTCAGGTGTGTATGGTTTTGGGTAGGGATTTAGGTCAGGATCTTCACCTTGGGCCATAAACCACTTGGCAGGAAGTTGATTTTAAATTATTCTCCCATGTTGTCTGTGGAGTGCGCATCAGTGCGGCTAGGTTTACCTGAAACAATAAAGGGGTGTAAAGGTCTACAGAGCCATAGCAGGAGGTCAGCTCCTTTTGCATGGAGAGCTCTAGAACAGGGACATCCTGTCTTTGGAATAAATATCCATAGCTACAGGGTCAAAAGTGTCTAAGGGTCACTTTTAGTTGATTTAATTGGAGTGTTGAAGTCTGTGTTTATTTAATCTCTGTACACATGGATTCATAGATATCTGAATAACATTGGTCAAGATCACACTTTTCTTGGCTAAGTTTCTTTTGTACTTTATATTAATAGTTGATATTTTTTGACCTTTGCTCTTGGGATATTCTCTCTATCTCTTTTATTCTTTTACACATATTATAAATATTTTGATTGTTGTTGCTTTGTGGTAAGTATAAAAGTCATATTATGTTAGTTTGTGTACTGTGTTTTCATAATTCCATTGAGCATTCTGAGTATTTCCAAAAAAATTGTTACTGTGCCTTTGCAATCTGCATTTTATTATTAATTGTTGTTCATTGTCATTGGATTGTATTCATTTCATGTTACAAACTTACCATGTATAGGATCTTAAATTCTGATACTTCATGTTCTGAAAACCATTATATAATTCTTTATTTATTTTGGTTTTATTGTTAATCTGTGGAAGAGATTTGGTTCATCAGGTAAAACATGTTGTGTATCTTGGCAAGAGACTCTGCACATTTTTTGGAGATGACCAGAGTTCAGATACTTACACTCAACTTCACATCATTATCTACAATCCATAACCTGTATACTTATACAAACCATTTTTTCTCAAACTCATACATACAAAATATAGCAATAAACTTGAGAAAATGGTAAAGATTAGAATATCAATATTATTGCCCTAAATTCTAGTCTTGTACACTACAGTTTAGATTTTACACACTGCACTGGAAATTGTAAAGCTACTTCTACTTGTACTTAATAATCAAAACATGGATTCAGATATGTGATTAATGATGAAAGATCAGAGAAGCAGAGCAGTCAAACCCTAGCTCTTATTTCTACTGAAGTACTCATACCAAAGGGGTGGGCAATTCTGATACTAGGAGTCTTCCCTCAGAAAACAATGAGCTTTTTTCTTCTTCCTCCTTATATTTCTTTCTCCTCCCATCCATATCTACCTCCCAATTTCAGGGATAAAGGAATGAGCCACCACTTGTCTCTCTTTCTCTTTTAGACTGGATCAATATGGTGTAGCCTGGGGTGGGAGTGAAATTACAGACATGCACCTGATTATGTCTCCCAAGTGCTAGTTTTAAGGTGTACTCCACCATGGCCTGTCCTCTATGGCTAAGCACTGCATAGCTCCACATTCTATTCTTAAAGCAAGTTTGTTTTTTGTTTATATATGTTTATGTTTGAAGAAGAGAATAGTTTCAGTCTGAATTGTATAATGATCTTTGCAAGCTCTTCACATTGTGTGGAGAGAGAAAGAGAGTTTGAAATTCTACTCTGCAGGAACCGAGCTGGGCCATCTACTGATGACATGGGAAAGTGACATTGAAATTAATGTCTGACTATGCAGTGTTGGCTTTTGCCTTTGGTTCCAGCACTGAGGAAATAGATGCAAGTGGATCTCTCTGATTTAGAGGTCAGCCTGGTCTACAGAATAAGTTCCAGGACAGTAGGGCCACAAAGGGAAACTCTGTCGCAAAAAAAAAAAAATAAATAAATATATATATATATATATATAAAAAAATAAATATTAGACAGTTAATGAAAAAAAAACTATTAGAAAACAACAACAACAAGATTAAAATTAAAATAAGAAATTCACCAGCACAGTTTACTAAGGAAGGAATAGGATGGCAAGAGCCACACAGGGAAATTCTGTCAAAAAAACCCAAAAACCAAATAATTTCCTATTTGTGCAGATCTCTGAAATGTCTAGGTCTGGAGTAAAAGCCAGAGTCAAAGGAGGTGCTGGGCCTGGTGTGTCTTTACGAACACGCTAACCCTTTAGGAAGAGCTCTTGGCAATCCAGCCTCACTAGCCAGGTACACTGAGCCAACACACAAGTCTCAGGTCTGGAAGGAGAATTCCTGGAGCCATGCTGCAGGCTTGCTTTTATATCAGAACAGGCACCAGAGGAATGATTGCTGCTCTGTGAGTGCTGCTGGGGAATGAAGGAGAACAGAAGCTGCAGCATGGTGAGTGAGTGGATTCAGAGGGTGGTATGGGGAGTCATGAATGTCTGTTTTGCAGGCCTTCTAGGAGGACGCTGGGCTTGAAAGTGCTGTCAAATTCAGTGTTCTGTTAGGTCCATTGTGGTCCTAGGAGCTTCCCCAACCAGGGTGTGGCTCAGGAATACTTTTGCTTGTGGGCTGCATCTGTGGAAAGGATTTTGATTATGCAGCAAGGTGAATAAATACTTTGAAGTCAGCTCCATTATGCTTTTGGTGCACAGGGATGGCAAGTTACCAAAGAAGGAGAGGTTCAGTTTGTCCAGTGCCTTCCAGAAGCTTTGCCCTTCACATCTAACATTTATGGGTAAGATACATGCAGAGTTATTACCATTTTTTTGCCATCAAAATAACTTAACTTCTGTTGTAAGAAATGAATAGAAAGATCTTATTTTGCATATCATTCTCACTTCCATCTCCCTCCCTCCTCCAGTGACCTCCCCATCCCATCCCACATACATTTCTCTGGGAGGCTGAGTTCTTTAGGAGGATTCATCAAAACCTGTCAAGACATTTGGGTTTGGCGCGGGCCCTCCTCCTTGTCTCTAGGCTAAGGGAGTATTCACACTTGGAGTTAATTTTGTGAAAGCTCTAAATGGCATTCTTTTTCTTAATTATATATATATATATATATATATATATATATGTATATATATATATATGGATTTTTGTGTTACAGCATGATCTGGAATTTTCTTTTTTTAATGCTTGTTGTATTTTACTTTTCATCCTTTAATCCATTTGTTTATGCTTACTGATACATCATCGGCAGCGCCTGAATCTCTGTTTGTGGTGTGGCAGGACCTGAGATAATGGGCCCATTCCTGGCATAGCAGTAGTAGCCAAAATGTTGATACCAGCTGAAAAGATGGCTGCAGCATGGGCATTAGCAGCTTTGCTTCTGGACTCTATCATCTAGCATCCCTAGTACAATGTGAGATGCATTTATCATTCAGAAAATGCTCTGCCCATGTCTATAACTTTCCTAAACTTCTCCCTGACAGATATTTGCACCCTAATCTTAATCGGTGATGGGTTGGCATTGTCTGTTGTTTAAACAATTCAAAGAATTAAATAAGTCAGTAATAGCTAAGTGTCACAATAAAGAGGTGATGTAGCGTTTAACTGGCAGGGAAGCATGGCCAGACGCCAGTCGTGAAGGATGTCATCATCATCAATTGAAACAGTGAATCATGAAATGTGATGATATTGCACATTACCGCCACAAGAGGGTGCTTTACAGGTCTCTTCATGGAATGGAACATTTTGGTTTACATAACTATACAAACATTTACATTATCTTGGGTATTAACAAGAATTGACAATTTAAATACTTTATTTATGTAATTAGATGATCTGTGGCACCAAATTCCAGGTGTCATGGATGATATAATCATTGTTTTATATAATTTAATAATCAAATAATGAGTACATGTAACATCATCCACTTCCCTAACATGGCTCCAACCAGACTCGTGAACGATCCTGTCGTGATTAATTTTAATATTTTAACTACATAATTAAGACTTAGATGTTCTATAATAATTGACTCCCACATCGTGGAACCACAATCCACTGATCATAGATTATCTAATGTCCTATTTTAATAATCAAATAACAACATTATCAGAGGATGAAATGGTCTGCAATTTCAACTCGACACAGTTGACTCTCACTTGACTCCCACATGTTTCAGTGAAACAACCAGGTTCATCCCTTATTTAATCGCAGAGTTGAGTAGTAAGTGGTTTAAATGCTGATATGTCGTTGCGCATGCAGGGCTTTAGAAGACATCACATATTTAATGTTGGACGGCAGCCTGCAAAGAGATGGCTTCCAATTCAATAATCCCTAGGTCTACTCTAACAAATGGATTATCGACATCCTGAAGGAAGTTAACAATGGAAAACTCACCTTTTGATGAAAAATTATGAGTCTTATTATCTTTTGTTCCATAGCTTTACTTCTTAGGATAGGGAACATTCATAAAGACAAACCTTTGGACTGTTTCTCCACAGACTATGTTCTCTGAAAATTAGGGAATCTTGAATTTGGTAATCAGTAAAAGCTGTAGGCAAAATTCCAGAGATTTGGCTATGACTTGGTTAGGCGTATCAAATGCTGTCATGAAAAGTTTTAGGAGATAGTTATCTTGGGAGACTGTAATGTCCCATGATAATACTTTCTCGAAGCTGCTCTCTTGTCCTTGGCCCATCATACCAGGATACAGAAAGCAAGCAGAATTGCCAGGTAACATTCATGATCCAACATTCTGTCACATTCTAGTGCCCCTCCCACATGCTAAAAGTAGCATACCCACGGATGAACTCACCTTACAGCCTCACTGATTTTCGCACAAAAACAAAGCAGGGCTCTTTCCTTTTAGTTATACATCGTATTTACCAGTCTCTCAAACTACAACATGCCTATAGTGAAATAAGCATGAAAAGGAAAGCATCATTATGCCATTCAAGTACATTGATGAGTATTTTAAACCTGTTTTCTATGCTTCAATTTTCTAATTTCTGGAATGGAAACAATACAGTTAATCGCCTCTACCATAATCCTTTTCTCTTTATTGAAAATAAAATAAACTCCTCTGCATTCTCGTACCTTTAGAGGAGCTTGATCCCATGGTTTCTCAGAGTGGTTTCGATTTCCCTTTGGCTGATGACTAAGGATTTTGAGCAGTGTCTTATGTTTCTTTCAGTCATTTTGAATTCCTCAATTGACTGTTCTCTATTAAGTCCTGTACCCCGCTTTTTAATATGGTTACTTAGAATTATTTATTGTTGGTGGTGTGTCATGTTCACAGCCCGACAGAGTTCATTAGATGAGATTCCCTGATCAAGAGATTATTCAGTTAATCCATTTTTCAAATCGGTGGTGACTGTGTCCTTCATGGGTCAGTTCTGTTGCAACCTCGCAGATAATGATGATGTGAAACAATACAGTTTTTTTTTTTTTTGAATCGTGTATTCATTCGATTGTTAAAAATCTCCAATTACTTAATCAGTAATCACTGGGAAACACAGTGTCCCTCATACTCTGGGCACTGCTTCTGGTACAGACCTCCTGCTGTGTCAGTCCCACAGCAGCCAAATGACAGATGACACCATCATCCATTGAAACCATGAATCATAAACTGTGATGATATTGCATATTAAAGCCACAAGAGGGATTAACACAGATTGTCAATTTAAATACATTAATTATGTAATTAGGTGATCTGTGGCACCAGATTCCAGGTGTCATGGACGATATAATCATTGTTTTATATAACTAAATAATCAAATAATGAGTTCATGTAACATCATCCACTTCCCTAAGGTGGCTCCAAACCAGGCTCATGAACGATGCTGTCGTGATTAATTTAAATATTTTAACTACATAATTGATATTAAGATGGTCTATAATAATTGCCTCCCACATCGCGTCACCACAATCCACTGATCATGGATTATCTAATGTCCAATTTTAATAAACAAATAACAACATAATGAGAGGATGAAATGGTCTGCCATGCTCCACACAATTGAATCTCAGTTGACTCCCACATGATTGTGGGAAACTCCCAGGTTCATCCCTTATTTAATCGCAGAGCAGAGTAGTAACATGTTTAAATGCTGAACTCTCATTGTGTATACAGGGTTTTTAGAAGATATCATATAATTAATGTTGGGCGGCTGCCTCAAAAGAAATGGACTGAAATCGAATATTCGCTAAGTCTACTCTAACAGACGGATTATCACCTTCCTGAAGGAATTCAACAATGTCAAACTCACCTTTTGATGAATAATTGTGAGTCTTATTATCTTTTGTTCTATAGTTTTACTTCTGAGGAGAGAGAGTATTCATAAACAGAAGTCTCTGAACTGTTTCTCCATGCCTATGTCCTCTGATGAGGTAATCTTGCATTTGGTAACCAGTAAAAGCTGTAGGCAAACTTCCAGAGGTATGGCTATGACTTGGTTAGGCGAATCAAATGATGTCATGAAAAGTTTTAGGAGATAGTTATCTTGGGAGACTGTAATGTCCCAAGATAACTCTTTCTCGAAGCTGCTCTCTTGTCCTTGGCCCATGCTACCAGGATACAGAATGCAAGCAGGTTTGCCAGGCTACATTTATGAACCAACATTCTGTCACATTCTAGTGCCCCTCCCACAGGCTTAAAGTAGTATACCCACCAATGAACTAACCTTACAGCCTCACTGAGTTTCTCACAAAAACAAAGAAGGGCTCTTTCTTTTGAGTTCTACATATTTACCCCTCTCTCAAGCTACAACATGCCTATAGTGGCATAAGCATGAAAACAAAAGCATCATTGTGCCATTCAAGTACAATGATGAGTATTTTAAACCTGTTTTCTATGCTTCAATTTGCTAATTTCTAGAATGGAAACAATACAGTTAATTGCCTCTACCATAATCCTTTTCTCTTTATTGAAAATAAAATAAACTCCTCTTCATCCTCTTACCATTAGAGGAGCTTGACCCCATGGTTTCTCAGAGTTGTGTAGATTTGCATTAGGCTGATGATTAAGGATTTTGAGCAGTGTCTTATGTTTCTTTCAGTCATTTTGGATTCCTCAATTGACTGTTCTCTATTAAGTCCTGTACCCCTCTTTCTAAGATGGTTGTTTAGAGTTATTTATTGTTGGTGGTGTGTCATGTTATTAGCCCGACAGAGTTCATTAGATGAGATTCCCTGATCAGGAGATTATACAGTTATTCCATTTTTAAAATCGGTGGTCACTGTGTCCTTCATGGGTCAGTTCTATTGCAACCTCAGTTTTTTAAAATCGTGTAATCATTTGATTGTTAAAAATGTACTACTACGTAATCAGTAATCACTCTACGAGGCAGTGTCCCCCATTCTCTGGGCACTGCTTCTGGTACCGATCTCCTGCTCTGTCAATCCCACATGACCATCATTACTTACAAAATCTAGTAAGTTAATAATTGGATAGTCCTCCATACTTAACTTTCATAAGATGGAACCAAACTCCAGTGATTGTCAAGGAAGGAGTACTTAGATGATTAAATACTGCTACGTGATTAAGTCCCATGGAGGAATGGCCCTACTCCAGTCAAGAAGAACAACATCTTCATCGATTCAAATAATTAATATATAATGAAAAATGATTGAATAATGTCATGGTGGTGCATATTTAAATCCCACATGGAGTAGTTAGACTGACCTCTTCCTGGAATAATGATTTATTTATAAAATTAAATTGATAATTAATTAGCTGGCGTTTTATATTAACACTGACGAGATGGCACCAAAGTCCTAAAACTATCGCTGATGTAATGACCTACTTACAGAGCTAAATGATGAAGTAATGAGATGATGTTACATCGTGTACTCACAAAATCTGACTCCAAAAGGGACTTAGGGTCCATAACATTACCTGTTTTTCAAATACGTTAATTAAATGATGAATTATTATTTAATTTCCTAGTTTAACAGGTAAATAAGTAAGTGTACTATTAGATGATGCTATGTTCTGGCACGATGGACTCCCCTAAGGAGGCTTAAATCTTCCCTGGTAACTGAATACATAAGGACAGATTTTCATAATTCAATGAATAAACATTAAACTAGTGGATGGTGTTTTATGTGTGAAACCTAAAGATTGATCAATACTGAAGAGTCATTGAGTTCTTAATCATACATTTGAACAATAAAATGAATGAATGAAAAGATAATTTCTCATAATTCACCCCTAGAGAGATAACAAAATGATATCAACATTGATTTAAATAAATAAATAATGAAACCACAAGAGACATTTTAACATCAACAAGGGGGCTCCAGACTCCACTCTTCCTGGAGTAGAAAAAGGCAGATTTAAATAATGAAAGCATCAGATTGTTAGATCGTCTGTCACACTTGAGTCACACAAGGTGGCACCACACTTCAGGGTTCACAGATTATATAATGAAACAATTTAATGATTACATCTTCACATATCTAAGTCGTTGAACTTTTTCGTATCATCAATACCTGGGCAGACTTGCCAGATATGAAAACGGATGCTGTCATCAGGGATTTTTAATATTCCATCAGTTAATCGTCAGATAATCATACTTTCTTGCCTGGTGAATTCTGTTGGCCTGACATCCTCACCGGTGCCTAAATCTCTGTTGTGTTGCGGCAGGACCTGAGGTAATTGGCCCATTCCTGGCATACCAGTAGTAGCCAAAATGTTGATATCAGCTGAAAAGGTGGCTGCAGCAGGGGCACCAACAGCGTAGCTGAGAGAGAGATGTTCTTCCGTGTTCTGAGTCGTCATCCTTTTTCCAGGTCTCGGTGATGGTGCCGACCTGCTAGTGCCACTACATCTTCTAGACGTAGACCACAACCGATGTGAAGATGTGGAGGAAGAGCAAGTAGTCAACACCCAGACCACCATGCAGACCTTGGTAAAGTTCTTTTAATTCTCGGAGGGTACCAAGCAATCTTCTGGACTCTGTTCTCCAGCATTACTAGTGGCCTGGAAGACGCATAGACATTCAGAACATGCTCTGCCCATGTCTACAAGTTTCCTAAATTGTCCCTGACAGATATTTGCAACCTAAAAATGATCGGTGTTGGCATTGTCTGTCGTTTAAGTAATTTAAAGAATTAAATAAGTCAGTGATAGCTAACTGTCCCAATAAAGAGGTGATGTAGTATTTAACTGGCAGGGAGGTATGGCCAGACTCCAGTCATGAAGGATGTCATCATCATGGAGTCAATGAATCATAAAATGTGTAGATATTGCACATTATCTCCACAAGAGGGAGCTTTACAGGTCTCTTCATGGAATGGAGGATTGTTGTCTACATAAGTATACAAATGTTTACATTATCTTGGGGATTAACACAGATTGTCAATTTAAATTCATTAATTATGTAATTAGATGATCTGTGGCACCAGATCAGGTGTCATGGACGATATAATCATTGTTTTATCTAATTAAATAATCAAATAATGAGTTCATGTAACATCATCCACTTTCCTAGGTGGCTCCAAACCAGGCTCATGAATGATGCTGTCGTGATTAATTTAAATATTTTAACTACACAATTGATATTAAGATGGTCTATAATAATTGCCTCCCACATCGTGTCACCGCAATCCACTGATCATGGATTATCTAGTGTCCTATTTTAATAATCAAATAACAAGATAATGAGAGGATGAAATGGTCTGCCATGCTCCACATAATTGCCTCTCAGTTGACACCCACATGATTGTGGGAAACTCCCAGGTTCATCCCTTATTTAATCGCAGAGCAGAGTAGGAACATGTTTAAATGCTGAACTGTCATTGTGTATGCAGGGTTTTTAGAAGATATCACATATTTAATGTTGGGCGGCTGCCTCAAAGAGATGGACTGAAATCCAATAATCACTAAGTCCACTCTAACAAACGGATTATCACAATCCTGAAGGAAGTCAACAATGGCAAACTCACCTTTTGATGAATAAATGTGAGTCTTATTATCTTTGTGTCCATAATATTACTTGTTAGGAGAGAGAATTCATAAACAGAAGACTTTGAACTGTTTGTCCACAGACGATGTTCTCTCATGATCAGGTAATCTTGAATTTGGTAACCAGTAAAAGCTGTAGACAAACTTCCAGAGATTTGGCTGTGACTTGGTTAGGCGAATCAAATGCTGTCATTGAAAGTTTTTGGAGATAGTTATCTTGGGAGACTGTAATGTCCCATGATAACTCTTTCTCGAAGCTCCTCTCTGGTCCTTGGCCCATGCTACCAGGATACAGTATGCAAGCAGGGTTGCCAGGTAACATTTATGAACCACAACATTCTGTCAATTCTAGTGCCCTTCCCATATGCTAAAAGCAGCATACCCACCGATGAACTAACCTTATCACCCCACTGAGTTTCTCACAAAAACAAAGCAGGGCTCTTTCTTTTGAGTTTTACATATATACCCATCTCTCAAGCTACAAAATGCCTATAGTGACATAGGCATGGCAATGAAAGCATCATTATGCCATTCAAGTACAATGATGAGTATTTTGAACCTGTTTTCTATGCTGCAATTTTCTAATTTCTAGAAAAGAAACAATACAATTAATCGCATCTGCCATAATCCGTTTCCCTTTATTGAAAATAAAATAAACTCCTCTTCATCCTCTTACCTTTAGAGGAGCTTGATCCCATGGTTTCTCAGAGTTGTGTAGATTTGCATTAGGCTGATGATTAAGGATTTTGAGCAGTGTCTTATGTTTCTTTCAGTCATTTTGGATTCCTCAATTGACTTTTCTCTATTAAGTCCTGTATCCTACTTTCTAATATGGTTATTTAGAGTGATTAATTGTTGGTGGTGTGTCATGTTATCAGCCCGACAGAGTTCATTAGATGAGATTCCCTGATCAGGAGATTATTCAGTTATTCCATTTTTAAAATCAGTGGTCACTGTGTCCTTCATGGGTCAGTTCTGTTGCAACCTGTCAGAAACTGATGATGCGAAACAGTACAGTTTCGTGTAATCATTCGATTGTTAAAAATCTACTATTACGTAATCAGTAATCACTGCATAAGGCAGTGTCCCCCATTCTCTGGGCACTGCTTCTGGTACCGATCTCCTGCTCTGTCAATCCCACAACAGCCACATGAGGGATGACACCATCATTACTTACGCAATCAAGTAAGTTAAAAATTGGATAGTCCTCCATACTTAACTTTTAAAAGGTGGAACCATACTCCAGTGATTGTCAAGGAAGTAGTACTTAGATGATTAAATAATGCCACGTGATTAACTCCCATGGAGGAATGGCCCGACTCCCGTCAAGAAGAACAACATCTTCATCGATTTAAATAATTAATATATAATGAAAAATGATTGAAAAATGACATGGTGGTGCACACTTAAATCCCACATGGAGTAGTCAGAATGATCTCTTCCTGGAATAATGATGTTTTTAAAAAATTAAATTGAAAATTAATTAGTGGGCCTTTTATAGTAACACTGACGAGATGGCACCAAAGTCCTAAACCTATCGCTGATGTAAAGATCTATTTACACAGCTAAATGATGAAGTAATGAGATGATATTACATCATCAACTCCCACAATCTGACTCCAAAAGGGACTTAGGGTCCGTAACATTACCTGTATTGTAAATACGTCAATTAAATGATGAATTATTACCTAATATCCTAGTTTAACAGTTAAGGAAGCAAGTGTTGTATTAGATTATGTGATGGTCTGGTACAACGGTCTCCCCTAAGGAGGCTCAAAACTCCAGTGATCACTGAATACATAATGACAGATTTTCATAATTAAATGAATAAACATTAAACAAGTGGATGGTGTTTTATGCGTGAAGCCTAAATGATTGCTCAATACTGAATAGACATTGAGTTCTTAATCATAGATTTGAACAAAAAATGAATGAATAAAGAGATAGATTCTCTCTCACTATAAGTGTGTGAGGTTTTATATGAGCTTTGAGTTTTAGTAGTGTTTCTTTTACGAATGTGGGTGACTTTGTATTAGGGGCATAGATGTTCAGAATTGAGACTTTGTGTTGATGGATTTCTGCTGAGGTGAATGTGAAATGACCGTCTTCATCTCTTTTGACTAATTTTGGTTTGAAGTCTAACTTGTTAGATATTAGGATATCTATGCCTGCTTTGTTCTTATTTCCATTTGATTGGAAAATCTTTTCCCAACCCTTTACCCTGAGGTAATGTCTATCTTTGAAGCTAAGATGTGTTTCTTGTATGCAGCAGAAGGATGGATTCTGTCTTCGTATACGTTCTGTTAGCCTGTGTCTTTTTATAGGTGAGTTAAGAGCATTAATGTTGAGGGTGAGTAAGGACTGTTGAGGGAGATGATCATGTGTCTTTTCATTTTCAGTTTGTTTATATAGTGATATATTTGATATATTTTCCTATGTGAATCCATCCCTGCAAGCCAGAGATGAAGCCTACTTGATCATGGTAGATGATTTCTCTGATATATTCTTAGATTCGGTCCTCCTGTATTTTCTTGAGTATTTTTGCATCAATGTGCATGAGGGATATTGGTCTGTAATTTTCTCTCTTATTTGTGTCGTTGTGTGGATGGGAATCAAGGTGATTATAGCCTCAAAAAAGAGTTTGTTAATGTACCTTCTGTTTCTATTGTGTGGAACAATTTCAGGAGTATTAATATAGCTCTTCCATAAATTTTTGGTAGAATTCTTCACTGAAGAAGACATCTAGCTCTGGGATTTTTTATGTTGGAAGGCTTTTCTTTATTACTCCTACTTTGTTAGTTGTTATATGTCTATTCTTGATTTAATTTTGGTAAATAATAGTTATCCAGAAATTTGTAAATATCCTTTGAATTTTCAAATCTTGTGGAGTATAGGTTTTCAAAATATGACCTTAAAATTGTCTGGATTTCCTCAGTGTCTATTGTTACATACCACATTTTTTTTTTCTGATTTTGTTAATTTCCATATTCTCTTTATGCTTTTTCGTAGGTTTGGATAAAAGTTTGTCTACCTTGTTAATTTTCTCAAAAAACCAACTCTTTGTAGCATTGATTTTTTTGTTTTGTTTTCCTGTGTTTTACTTTATTGTTTTTTGGAGACCCCATTTCTTTTTGGCTCTGCTGCCTGTCCCACAACTATATCTTGTAGAACAGGGTGGTTTGAACTCACAGAGATAAGCTTCCATATGCCTCCTGAGCACCAGCATTAAATGCATTTGCCACCACCACCCAGGTATTGGTTATCTTTTTAAATGTCTTCTTTAAACATATTACTGTTTTTATCTCTATTTTTCTGCACTCCTATGTTTCTTAGATTTTACTTATTTCATTCCTTTTCTCAAGTAATGCTGATTATTTATTTCTGTGTAGAGCAAAATGTCTTCTAACTGTGGCTTGTCTTATGCTGTGTAATTTAGAATTGTTCCGAACTCCCAATCCTGCTTCTCCTGTACAGTGTTGGGAAGAAAATCCTACACTTCGTTCCAGTTGGGCCCTTGCCTGGTCAGGGAGAAGGAAAATAGACCAGAAAATGGGTGAACTCCCAAGATCTTTGATTATTGTGGGGTCTTATAAATGAAGAGGGATTTGTGCAATGATTGAGTTCATGTCCCACTTGGATACTGATGGAGTCACAGTGAAGAAAGGGAGAGGCAGGATGGAAGCTGAGATTTCCTTCTTCAACAGTAGTTGAGGTGAGCAATGTGGAATTAGGTAATCGTTCCTAGATAATCCATAATTGTCTTGGTGGGCAGTTTCTTGGAATCAACAGATGAGAGCTATCAAGATTCTGGATAGCGTAGAGACCTTATTATGTATACAATTTGCTATAATTACAGTATTCAGGCAAAACCAGTCTCAGTGAACTCTTCAGGATTATGTAACAGGACTGTTATTTTTTTGTGGGTTTGGATGTACAGTCTGAGAGAAAAGGTTGGAGAAATCATTGGTGTGCTCTAATTAAAACCCCTAGTCTCTGGCCATGAAGCTATTTTCAGCTTTTCAAAATATTTTTTTTTGTAGATCATAACTACATCATATCCACATATACTTTTCTGCCCAAAAACCCTACCATGATTACTCTATGTTCTCTAATTCACAGCCTGGTTTTCTTAAACAGGAGTTTCACATTAAACACAGTGAATATTGGAAGGTGGCCTACATTTGGCTGCAGTATTTCCCAGCTATGAGGTCAATGGTTACTGACCAGGAACAATGAGTGTGTAACAAAATGTGCAGACAAAGGACAGTGTGATTATCATAATGAGCAGCTTGACTTCCAGTACAGTAGAAGAATGTTTACTAAAACATTCTTCTGCTGGGTGGGTAGTGCAGAGCTACAAGGACTATACAAACTGAGTCATTGATTTCTGATTCCCTGGCAGTGGGCTGCAAAATTTTAGGTCCAACTGGGTGATCACAGGCAATACTAGACTCTGAAAAGGTTTCTTTCCATGATTCTCTTTTCCTTCTGATCTATCAAGTTGTAAGGAAGAACACAGGTTACATCATTCTGAGTGTAGGGTTTTCAAAGCAGATCTGCTCAGATGTCATTTCTGCAAAATTTGTGTGGACCATGAGACAGACTAGTGTTCTTTTGGTCCATGTGGTGAGCTGGGCAGTTACTCTTGTCTGTTGAGCCTTCCTCTCCATGTGTTTCTTGGCTTGGGGGAGACTCTGCAGCCCTGGCATGGGAAGATGTGCTGTTTATTATATAACTTTCCAGTGTGCACATGAATGCACTGTTGTTGGTGTGCAGTGGGGGCTGACACTGGAAAACTGAAGGTCTGATTTTTTGAAGTTCTGAATATTCCATTCCACATTCAGGTTTGCCTTATAAATATTTTAGAAAGTAGTAAAAAATGGTGATGTGGATGTCTCTCAGCAATACAAGATTATAATGTTTTTAATTCTCTGCTACCAAGAATTCCAATACTGTGTTGAGTGAAGTTTAATTCTAGTGTACAAAATGAGTCTTTGTTCTGCAGGGATTTCTCAGATGTGTATGGTTTGGGGTAGGGAGTTAGGTGAAGGTCTTCATCTTGGGCTATAAATCACTTGGCAGAAAGCAGATTTTAAATTATTCTCCCATGTTGTTTGTGGAATGGGCATCAGTGGGGCTTGGTTTACCTGAATCCATAAAGGGGCATAAAGGTCTACAGAGCCATAGTAGAAGATAAGGTCCTTTTGCATAGAGAGCTCTAGAGCAGGGACATCCTATCTTTGGAATAGATATCCATAGCTGCAGGGTCAAAAGTGTTGAAGGGTCACTTTGACCTGATTTAATTGGGGTGTTGAAGTCTGTGTTTATTTAATCTCTTTACTCTTGGATTCATAGGTATTTGGATAACATTGGTCAAGATCACAATTTTCGTGGCTAAATTTCTGTTGTACTTTATATTAATTGTTGATATATTTTGACCTTTGCTCTTGGGTTATTCTCTCTATCTCTTTATTCTTTTACAAATAATATACTTATTTTATTGTTGTTGCTTTTTGGTAAGTATAAAAGTCATATTATGTCAGTTTGTGTATCGTGTTTTCATAATTCCACAGAGCTTTCTGAGTATTTCTAAAAAAAAAAAAATGTTACTGTGCCTCTGTAATCTGCATTTTGTTATTAATTGTTGTTCATTGTCATTGGATTGTATTCATTTCATGTTACAAAATTACCATATATAGCATCTTTAATTCTGATACTTCATGTTCCCAAAGACCATTATTTAGTTCTTTCTTTATTTTAGTTTTATTGTTAATCTGTGGAAGAGTTTTGGCTCATCAGATAAAACATGTTGTGTATCTTGGCAAGAGACTCAGCACATCTTTTGGGGGATGAACAGAGTTCAGATACTGACATTCAACTTCACATAATTATCTACATCCCATAACCTTTATACTTGCACAAGCCATTTTCTCTCAAACTCATACATAAAAAATATAGCAATAAACTTGATAAAATGGTAAAGATTAGTACAATCAATATTATTGCCATAAATTCTATTATTGTACACTACAGTTTAGCTTTCACACACTGCACTTGAAATTGTAAAGCTACTTCTAGCTATTCTTAATAATCAAATCCTGTATTCAGATATGCAATTAATGATGAAAGATCAGAGAAGCAGAGCAGCCAAGCCCTAGCTCTCATTTCTACTGAATCCTCAGACCAAAGGGCTGGGCTATTCTGACCCCAGGATTCTTCCCTCAGAAAACAATGAACTTTTGTCTTCTTCCCCCTTATATTTCTCTCTCCTCCAACCATTTCTACCTCCCAAGTTCAGGGATAAAGGAATGAGGCACCACTTGTCTCTCTTTCTCTTTTAGACTGGATCAATCTGGTGTAGCCTGGGGCAGCCAAGAAATTACAGAGATGCACCTGATTATGTCTCCCAAGTGCTGGGATTAAAGGTGTGCTCCACCATGGCCTGTCA
The DNA here is from genome assembly GCF_943737965.1 of Phodopus roborovskii. Lineage (NCBI taxonomy): Eukaryota > Metazoa > Chordata > Mammalia > Rodentia > Cricetidae > Phodopus > Phodopus roborovskii. Next base: position 56,376 of record NW_026125830.1, read on the forward strand.
TCTATGGCTATCTAATGCATAGCTCCAAACTCTATTTTTAAAGCAAGTTTGTTTTTGTTTAGATATGTTTATGGTTGAAGAACAGAAGCGTTTCAGTCTGCATCATGTAATGATCTGTGCAAGCTCTGCACATTGCATGGAGGGAGAAAGAGTTTGTACTTGTGCACTGCAGGAACAGATCTGGGTCTTCTATTGGTGACATTGGTAAGTGACATTGAAATCTGTGTCTGACTAGGCAGTGGTGGCTTTTGCCTTTTATTACAGCACTCAGGAAGTAGATGGAAGTGGATATCTCTGAGTTTGAGGACAGCCTGGTATACAGAGTAAGTCCCAGGACAGCAGGGCCACAAAGGGAAACTCTATATCAAAGACCAAAATAAATAAATAAATAAATATTAGACAGTTAATCAAAAAAAGCTACAAGAAAACAAGAACAAGATTAATATTAATAATTAGGAAGGCATTCACCGGCACAGTTTACTGAACAAGGCATAGGATGGCAGGAGCCACACTGGGAAATTCTGTCTCAAAAAAAAAAACCAAACACCAAATAAGTTCCTATTTGAGAAGATCTCTGAAATGTCTAGGTATGGAGTAAAATCCAGGGCCAAAGGAGATGCTGGGCTTGCTCTGTCTTTAAGCACACTGTACCCTTGAGGAAGAGCTCTTGTCAATCAAGCCTCACTAGCCAATCAGGTACACTGAGCCAACCCACCAGTCTCATGTCTGAAAGGAGACTTCCTGGAGTCATGCTGCAGGCTTGCTTTTATATCAGAATAGCCACCAGAGGATTGATTGCTGCTCTGTGAGTGCTGCTGTGGGGAATGGAGGAGAACAGAAGCTTCAGCATGGTGAGTGACAGGATTGGGAGGGTGGGATGGCGAGTCATTAAGGTCTGTTTTGCAGGCCCTCCCTGAGGAGGCTGGGCTGGAATGTGCTGCCACATTCAGTGATCTGTTAGGCCCATTGTGGTTCTGGCAGCTTCCCCAACAAGGGTGCAAAACAGGATTGCTTTTCCATGTGGGCTGCTTCTGAGGAAAGGATTTCGAATATGCACCACGGGGAATAAAGTTCTTTGTAGTCAGCTCCATTATGCTTTTGGTGCACATGGATGGCTAGTTACCAAAGAAGGAGAGGTTCAGTTTGTGCAGTGCCTTCCAGAAGTTCTGCCCTTCACATCTAACATTTAAGGGTCAGGTCCATGCGGAGTTATTATCATTTTTTTTTTTTGCCATCAAAATATCTTTTCTTCTGTTGTTAAAAAATAAATAAAATGGTCTTAATTTACTTATCGATCCCAGATCCCTCTCCCTCCCATCCTCCTATTTCCCCCAGTGACCTCACCATCCCATCCCCCATACATTACTCTAGGAGGCTGAGTTCTTTAGGAGGACTCATCAAAATCTGTCAAGTCATTTGGGTTTGGCCCAAACCCTCCTCCTTGTCTCTAGGCTAAGGGAGTATGTACATTTGTAGTTAATTTTGTGAATTTTATGTATGCTCTAAATGGCATTCTTTTTCTTAATTTACCATATATATATATATATATGTGTGTGTGTGTGTGTGTGTGTGTGTGTGTGTGTGTGTGTGTATGTGTGTTTGTGTGTGTGTGTGTGTATTGTTTGTGTTATAGCATGATATGGAATTTTCTATGTGGAGCAAGCTAGCCCCAATCTCATAGAGAACTTCCTGCCTCTGTTTCCTAAGGGCTAGTTTAAAACTAAGGGAAAATACTAACATCTGTAAATGGCATTCTTGTATTGGATTACATTCTCCCACTGAGCTGTGATGTAGAGGAGTGGAATTGTTGATATAAAGGATTTACCAATTCTTGCAATATAGTGACTCACAAAAAAATATTTAGCTGAGATAGTGCTATCCCCAAATTTTAAAAAAAAAAAAATGAGTTGTGTGCTAACCAGGCATGTTACAGAATAGGATGATAAAATACAAATTTGTTCCCCAGGATACTCCAGATATTTGGATCCAAACCATAGCGATGGAGAAACCAATGATTTACAAACCGCCAAGGTCCACCTCCATAACTTTGAGTAGGGCTTTTACAAGTTGTTCAAGGGTGCCTTAATGGGTTCCAATGAGCATTAGGTGCTGATGTGCCATAAACATCTATTTTCTTCTAGAGAAAAATCATAGCTCTGTCATGTGGGCAAGATGAGCCCAGGTGACCACTATTTGAAAAGAAAACAGCGATGTGTTGAGAGCTGGACAAAGCAAGCAAGACTTTCTGTTTAGGTTTTCATTCATGGAGAATGGACATAGATTCTTCTGAAACCCAGAGCCAATAACACCCAGGGTTTCTAGATATTAGGATTTTTCCATCAGGTCCTGAGCTATTGAGAATAAAGTAGCACTCCTTTTTAAAACAAGGAAGATGCTTGGGAGAAAATGCAATTATCTGGGGCCAGTGTCTTTGTGGAGGGGTTGTTTCAGATCCTGATAACACAACTCTTCCCACCACATGGAGCTGTGGTTAGTAGGCCATTGGCCACTGTGGGCTTAGTTGGTAATGTTTTTGGGAATCCCTGTGTTCCCCTTGGACTGTACTTTTTCAGTATCTTTCTCCTGAGTTTGTCCCATTGAATGGTAACTCCTGCTGACTTCCTAGAATCTCCCATTTCCTTCCATTTCCTGTTGGAAGTAGTATACAAGAAGCTATTCCTCATAAAATACATACTTAGAATATGGCATGGCTTAAGCAATACCTCCCTATCCCAGCTTTCAACATTTCTTGGTTTTGCCTTCCCTTCTTTTCTCATCTTCTGACACTTCTCCCTCAGAACCCGCCAGTAAATTATGACCTGCTTTTTCATATTCCTCCAGGACTATGAAGTAATTATGGTGCTATATTTTCTGTTGAAAGCTTATATTGCCTTACTGGCCCAACTTGCAGTATCCTGTCACCATTTAATTTCCTCAAAAATAAAATAAAATAAAGTAACACCAAAATAACCATCTGTAACCATCTGTTGTAGGTTCTCTCCTGTTTGTTCTTTAGACAGAAATGAATGCAATTTGTCATTACAGACATATTTCTTTATTTATTTCTTAAGTCTGTGGGCAATGTCCTTATGTCCTCTTGATTACCCCTTCTTAAATTAAGTGACTCTATATCCTCAGTGGGTTTTTTGGGACCAAGCTTCTTAAAAACTTGATTTGTGGATGCCCCTTATTTTTTCGGATATATTTAATAAACAGAACTCATTAATTTGTAACATTGTTCATTAAATTAAAATATAATTCTCTGAATGATAGCAGAATATTAACCCCATTTGCATAGAGATCTAGACTATGCGGTGTCTCTCTTTGAAACAAATATCAGTAGATGGAGGGTCAGAAGGAGAACAGTTTAGGCATCCTTTTGAGTTAATTTTGTTAGAGTCTGTGTATTTAAGTTCTGAACACATAGAATCATGTGTAGCTGGGTAACATTGCACAAGATCTCAGTTTACCTGGATGAGTTTCTCTTGGTTTTTTGACAAAAAGTTGACACTATTTAACTCTTATTGTTCTTTTCTTTTTCTCTTCCTCCCCTTTGTTCTTTCCCTAATATTGTATACCTCTCAATCACTGAATCACTGCATGGTTGTTGTAGGTAGAGAAGCCATGCTGTGTCAATATATGTACTATGTTTTTCATAATCCTATTGCGATTCTAACTGATTCCCATTTGCATGAATTTTTGTAATCAGATATCATTTTAGAGGGTGTCAGGAATATAGTTTGCACTGTATTCAAGTCATGTTGCAAATTCATCTTATACAGAATATGCATACTAATGCATCATGTTCTCAATGATTAATTTTTAATTTTTTATTTATGAACTCTGTTTTATTCATGTTGTTTTCAATCTGGAAATCACATTTACTCTTTTGCCCAAAAAGAACAATGGGTTTGAAGGTGACTCAGCACATATTCTACTTGGGGATGACCTGAGTTTAGAGGGCTTTATCCTGTTAGAGTAAGCACTGTAGGGTCAGGCATTGATGATTCTTAGTCTCAGAATGATGCCCAGTGTCACAGACAACTCCCTGTTGCCTCTGAGTCATGCTGTAAGGACTCTAACCTTGAGGACTGAAGCAGCTTGCATGATGTCATGTTCCCTGCCATAACAGAAACTCTGAAATTTTAAGTGTGACACTTCAATTAAATGTTTTCTTTGAAAGTGTTGCCCTGGTCCATAGTGTCTCTTAAGAGCAATGAAAACCTAACAAAGACATATGTTGGTTCTACGGCCTTGGTTATTTCTATGATAGGCTTTCCCTATCATACAAATTATTTCTGATGTGTTCTCAGTAGTGTTGTTCTGGTAACTTGCCTCTCCCTTTATGTCTGTTTATTGGGATTTCTTTCTCAGGGCTATATGCTACTTAAATGGCCAAGAAATGGTGCATGTGTACCTCTTATTCAGTTTACTTCTAATGTGACTGGGTGAACACATTATAATGTCCATGTGTAAAATAAGTGAGGGAAGCACCAGAATTATATGACTATAATGTCAAAGAAGTTTAAATTACAATGTGAGTATTATACTTCTTTGTCACCCATGTATGTGTTATTTTAGGATGCAGTGAGCTATGACGATGTGCACATCTACTTCACTGAGGAAGAGTGGGCTTTGCTAAATCCTTCTCAAAAGTGTCTACAGAGATGTGATGCTGGACACCTACAGGAACCTCACTGCTATAGGTAAGACTGAAATTTCCATCATGATTTATAATATGGGACCATTTCTTGATTATTGATACTATTCTGTAATTTTGTTTGAGAAAAAGAAAAAATGGGTGAGTGAGGCATGGTTCCAAGGATCACTGAAGTTGATACTTAAATTTCGTACAATTTGCAAAAATACATCATATATTATCTGTTATTTCAGGCTACATTTGGGATGACCATAATATGGAGGATCATTGCCAAATTTCTAGAAGACATAGAAGGTAAAATTTCATGTGCAAATTCATGCAAATTTGGCTCTGAAGATATTTTAATATATCCTGATTTACTGAGTGAGTTCTTGCACAGCAGGGACCAACAGGGAAATTCTGTCTCAAAAAAAAAAAAAATCAAAAAACAAAACAAACAAATAAGTTCCTGTTCGTGCAGATCTCTGAAATGTCTAGGTCTAGAGTAGAAGCCAGGGGCAAAGGAGGTTCGGGGCTTTCTGTGTGTATAAGAACACTCTTCCCTTGAGAAAGAGCTCTTGTCACTCAAGCCTCACTAGACAACCAGGGACACTAAGCAACCCTGCCAGTTTCAGGTCTTGAAGGAGACTTCCAGGAGCCATGCTGCAGGCTTGGTTTTATATCAAAACAGGTGCCAGAGGAGTGATTGCTGCTCTGTGAGTGCTGCTGTGGGGAATTTATTGGAGAGCATGGATAAGCACAGAACATGAGGTATGGTAAGCAAGGGGGTGGGGAGGGTGGGGTGGGTATTCATGAAAGTCGGTTTGGCAGGCCCTCCAGGAGGAGGCTAGACTGGAGTATGCTGCCACATTCAGTGTTCTGCTAGGCCATTGTGGTCCTAGCAGCTTCCCTGACCAGGGTATTGCCTATGAATACTTCTCCATGTGGGTTGCCTGAGGAAAGGAATTAAATCAGGTAATATTGTGAATAATCTTCTTTGTAGTCAGCTCCATTATGGTTTTGGTGCACAGGGATGGCTATTTATAAAGAAGGAGGGGTTCACTTAGTCCAGTGCCTTCAAGAAGTTCTGCTCTTCACATGTAACATTTAGGGGTCACATCCATTCAGAGTTATCATGTTCTCTTTTGCCATCAAAATAATTTTTCTTCTGTTGTTAAAAAATAAATATAAAGATATTATTTTACATATCGATCCCAGTTCCCTCTCCCTCCCATCCTCCTATTTCCCCCAGCGACCTCCGCATCCCATGGGCCATGCATTCCTCTGGGAGGCTGAGGTCTTTAGGAGGGATCATTCTGTCAAATCGGTTGAGTTTTGGCCCAGGCCCTCCCCCCTTGTCTCTAGGCTAAGGGAGTATCCACATTTGGAGTTAACTTTGTGTATGTTCTAAATGGCATTCTTTTTCTTCATTTCTCTGTGTAGCTTTGCAGCATGATCTAGAATTTTCTATGTGGAGCAAGCTAGACCCAATCTCATAGAAAACTTCTTGCCTCTGTTTCTGAATTGCAAGGTTAAAGCAAAGGGAAAATACAAACATCTGTATACGGCATTCTTGTGTTGGATTACATTCTACCACTAAGCTGTGACATAGAGGAGGGGAATTGTTTATATAAAGGATTTACCAATATTTGGGAGATAGGGAGTTGCAAAAAACTTATTTAGCTGAGATATTGCTACCCACAAATTTAAAAAAAAATAGAAAAAAGTTAAGTTGTGTGCTAACCAGGCATGTTACAGAATAGGATGCTATAATATACATTTGTTCCCCAGGATACTCCAAATATTTGGATCCAATCCATGTCAATTAGCAAAGCAATGATTTACAAACCCCCAAGGCCCACCTCCATACCATTGATTAGGTCTTTTACAAGCTGTACAAGGGTGTATTACAGGGTTGCAATGAACATTAGGTGCTGGTGTGCCATAAACATCCAGTTTTCTTCAAGATAAAATCATGGCTCTGTCATATGGGCAAGATGAGCCCAGGTGAAAACTGTTTGAAAAGAAAACAGTGATGTGTTGAGGGCTAGACAAAGCAAGCAAGACTTTCTCTTTAGGTCTTCACTCATGGAGAATGAACATAGTTCCTTCTGAAACCCAGGGCCAATAACACCCAAGGTTTCTAGAATTATGATGTTTCTATCAGGTCTTGAGCTATCAAGAATAAAGTAGAACTCCACCTTTAACACAAGGAAGATTCTTGAGAGAAAATTCAATTGTCTGGGGCCAGTGTCTTTGTGGAGGGGTTGCTTCAGACTCTGAGAACACAAATATCCCCACCACATGGAGCTGTGTTTATTAGTCCCATGGCTACTGTGGGCTTAGTTGGTTATGTTTTGGAGATCCTTGTGTTCCCCTTGTACTGCACTTTTTGAGTATCCTTCTCCTGAGTTTGTCCCATTGAATGTTAACTCCCACTCACTTCCTAGAGTCTCAAATTTCCTTCCGTTTCCTCATGGAAGTAGTATACAAGAAGCTATTCCTTATAAGAAATGTACCTAGAATATGGCATGGCTTAAGCAATACCTCCCTACCTTACCTTTCATCTTTTCTTTTTCTGCCTTCCATTCTTTTCTCATCTTCTGACACTTCTCCCTCAGGACTTGCCAGTAAAATGTGACCTGCTGTTTCATGTTACTCCTGTACTATGAAATACTTATGGTGTTATCTTTTCTATTGAATGCTTATATTGCCTTACTGGCATAACTTGCAATATCCGGTCACTAGTCAGACATTCAAAATACTTAAACAAGGCAACATATGTTGAATGCAAAATTTGTTTTAGGAGTGAGATTGTGGTGGTTCACGCCTTTAATCCCAGCATTCAGGAGGCACAGGAAAGTTGATCTGTGTGAGGTCAAGGCCAGAAACGTCTAGCGAGATATTCCTAAAACAACTAAGGGTTTTTATTGCAAAGAGAATCTCTGTCTCAAAAAAAAAAAATCCCAACAATAACAACAGTAACCATCTGTTGTAGGTTCTTTCCTCTTTGCTCATAAGCCAGAAATGAACACAATTTGTCATTGCACACATATTTCTTTATTTATTTCTTATGTCTATGGGCAATGCCCTTCTGTCCTCTTGATTACTCCTTCTTACACTAAGTGACTGTATGTCCTCAGTCGGTTTTTGGGACCAAGCTTCTTAAAAAAAATTATTTGTGGATACCAATTATATTTATGGATATATTTAATAAACAGAACTCATTAATTTGTAACACTGTTCATTAAATTAAAATATAATTCTCTGAATCATAGCAGGAGATTACCCCATACGTATAGAAAGCTCTAGACTGTGGGGTGTCTCTATTAGTAACAAGTATCAATAGCTGGAGTGTCAGAAACCGAACAGTGTAAATATCCTTTTGAGTTTTGTATGAGTCTATGTATTTAAGTTCTGAACACATAGAATCATGGGAAGCTGAGTAACATTGCTCAAGATCTAAGTTTATCTGGATGAGTTTCCCTTGTATTTTTGAGAGTAAAGTTGGCAGTATTTACCTCTTATTGTTCTTTTCTTTTTCACTTCCTCTCTTTGTTCTTTCCCAAATATTGTACACCTCTCAATCACTGCATGTTTATATTAGGTATAGAAGCCATGCTGTGTCAATATATGTACTATGTTTTTCGTAATCCTCCAGAGATTCTAACTGTTTCCCATTTTCCTGAATCTTTCGAATCAGATATACTCTTATAAAGTGTCAGGAATATAATTTGCACTGTATTCAATTAATGTGGCAAATTTATCTCATACAGAATATAAATATTAACTCACCAAGTTCTCATTGATCATTTACTTTTCTCTTCATGTACTCTCTGTTATTCTTATTGTTTTCAATCTGGAAATGCCATTTACTGTTTTTCCTAAAAAGTTCAATGGGTCTTGGATGGTGGCACAGCACATATTCTACTTGGGGATGACCTGAGTTCATACCCCCAAACCCAAAATTCTAGGCTCAATACAACCTCACCTCCAGATGCAGTGTTTCTGACAACCTCTACTATGGTATGTAATAAGTACACATGGGAAACATCTCTCACACACAATCTGAATATACAAAAACTAGGAATGAATTTGTTTTCAAAATCTTTGTTACTTAAAAAACAATGAGCGCAAAACCAGTCACTTTTAGTGCATGATTCTAATAATGTAATGTTTCATTTTTTAAGTTTCATTTAAAGTATTATTTTCATTTTACATACCATACACTCCCTTCCTCCCCATCTTCTTCTCCAATTTCTCTCCCTTCCCTTCCATCCTTTAGTAGTCAGAGAGGGTAATGCCCTCATTCAGGACTCACCAAAGTCTGGCATACAAAGCAGAGGAAGGACCAAATCACTCTATTGTTTATCAAGACTGAGCAAAGTATCTCACTATAGGGTGCGGATTCCAAAAACACAGTTCAAGCAACTGGGATGGATCATGGTTTCACTTTCAGGGGCCCCCCTAACAGATCAAGTCACCTAAGTGTTTACTACTTTCAGAGGGTCCAGTTTGTTGACATGAATGTCCTCCAGCTGTAAGTGAATATTCTGTGAGTTCCCACTAGTGAAAGATGTGGTGTGGCTTTGTTGGAGTGGCCTTCTCCCTGTTAGAAGAATCACATCATTGTAGGATCAGACATGAGGTTTCTTATTCGCAGAATACTGCCCAGTGTGTCAGACAACTCCCTGTTGCCTCTGAGTAATGCTGTAAGGACTATAACATCAAGGACTGCAGCAGCATGCATGCTGACATGCCTGCTGCCATGATGATTAACTGAAGCTCTGAAATTTTAAGTGTGACACCTCAATTAAAACTTTTCTTTGTAAGAGTTGCCCTGGTCCATGGTATCTCTTAACAGCAATGAAAACCTAACAAAGACAGATGTTGTTTCAAGGTCCTTCAGTATTTCTGTGATAGGCTGTGCCTATTGTACAATTTATTTCTGATGTGTTCTCAGTAGTGTTGTTCTGGTAGCTTGCCACTTCCTTTATGTCTGTTTATAGGGATTTCTTTCTCAGGGCTATATGCTAATTAAAGGGCCAAGAAATGTCGCATGTGAACCTCCTATTCAGTTTCCTACTAAATGGATCATGTGAATGCATTATAATGTCCATGTCATGAAATAAGTGTGCAAGGCTCCAGACTTACATGAGTATGTTGTCAAAGTTGTTTATATTTACATTGTGAGTATCATATTTCTTTGTCAAACATGTTTGGGTTATTGTAGGTGGTAGTGACCTATGACGATGTGTACATCCATTTCACTCAGGAAGAGTGGGCTTTGTTAAATCCTTCTCAGAAATGTCTCTACAGAGATGTGATGCTGGACACCTACAGGAACCTCACTGATACAGGTAAGATTGAAATTTCCTTCATGTTTTAAAATAAGGGACCAAATATTTCTTGGTTATTGATACTATTCTGTAATTTTGATTGAGGAAAAGGAAACTTGGTTGAATGAAGCATGGTTCTAAGGTTCACTAAAGTTATTAATTTAAGTTTTGTACAATTTACAATAATACATTGTATACTTTCTGTTATTTCAGGCTACATTTGGGATGACCATAACATTGAAGATCATTGTCCAAATTCTAGAAGACATAGAAGGTAAATTTTCAAGTGTAAATTTATGCAAATTTGGCTCTGAAGATATTTTAATGTTTTCTGGAAATTTTATTGAAGAGACACGCAAAAAGAATTAAAAAAAAATTAAGAAGATCAAAGTTGAAAAAACCACAGCTTAAAGTATAGTGATGGTTCTCATTTTCTAACAAAACCATGTACCTCAGTGAAAGGTAGCTTTTCTGTGTTTGCAAGGTATTCATGTAAAAAGAGAAGGAAACAATGCCTTCACAGATACCACCATTTGAATTATAGCACCTGGAGATCTATGATACAGATATGCCAGTCTGTTGAGTTTAATAATATTCAGATATTTTAAACAATATATTTCTTGTATAGGTGATAATTATATGTCCAAGACTTTCTAAGAAAAATGTGTATAGTTAATCAAGCATTACTTCTATATTTGTGACTTTGCTATGTATATAGAAAGGGTCAGTTCATGAGTATCAAGAAGGTTTTTGTGGAGAAACCTTAATCCCTGACACACATGTCTGTGAGCAAAAGAAAATCAAATTGCATGAGTGCAAAGTGGAAACTTTTTCTTTGTTATTCTTACTTTAATAAGTATATCATATGTTGAGTTAGGTAGTTGTGACCCATGCCCTTAATTCCAGCATTAATGATGAAGAACAAGGTTGATCTCTTAAGTTTCTGATCAGCCTGATCTACAAAGTGAGTTCGAGGCTAGCCAGGCCTACACAGAGATATTCTGTATCAGAAAACGTAGGGAAAAATAAAGACGATATGATACTCTAAATGCAAGCCATGTGAATTTAGAATGTGGAAAGAAGCAACATACGTCTCTCTCTTAGGACATTGAGAAGAAATGAAAGATGATTACTAGCCCCCACTTTGAGGATATTTGTTGAGTGTGAAAGAAGTTTAAAATTTATTAGTATTCCAACATCATCTGAAAGATATGAACAAACTCCCACTGAAGTAAATCCCAATGACAATTGGAATGGGTGAATGCTTCCATTTTTACTGGTATATTTGGCCAATGAAGAATAATTCATACTGTGGAAAAACTGATAAATACAATAAGTATGTTAAAGCTCTGAGTTGTTTTCAGTCCTTTTCAATTATGTGAGAATTCTCATGTAAATAGATGCCATAAATGAGGCCCGTGAAATAAAAGCTCTTACTCTGAATCACAAGTATCTTCAAAGAAAACAAAACAACACCTCATGAGGGAAGCATTATAAATGTAAAACTTGAGATCGGATTCTTGTTCACAATTGGCCAAGTTATAAATTTATTTTATAAATATACTGTTTCTTAATATCATGCATGTGGTAAAGTTTTACATGTGCTAATTATCCTTGCTGGAATGAAAGAAGCCATAAGGTTGTTAATCCTGTGAATATACGCAATGAATGTGTGAAAAACTTTTTATGTTACAGGCATCTTCAAAGGCTGGAAATATTTCATACTGGAGAGATACCATATAGATGTCTTCAGTATGGTGAAGTCTCTGAATGTCACAGTTTCTTCCAACTCTGTGAAAGAACTCAAATGGTAGAGAAAACCTATGAATGTAGTCAATGTGGTAAATTATTTGCAAGACATACTATGCTTAAAAGACATATTAGGACGCATACGGGACAGAAAACACAAGACTGTAAAAAATGTGGTAAAGTCTTTTCCCTATGCAGTAATCTCAAAAAACATAAAAGAACACATACTGGAGAGAAGCTGTATGAATGTAAACAATGTGGTAAAGGATTTGCAAGTAATGGTCACCTTAAAAGACATATAAGAACACATACTGGAGAGAAACCCTATGCATGTAATCAATGTGGTAAAGCGTTTTCACAAAACAGCACTCTGGTGTGTCATAAAAGAACCCATACTGGAGAGAAACCCTATGAATGTAATCAATGTAGTAAAGCTTTCACAACACATGGGTGGCTTAAAAGTCATATATTAACACATACTGGAGAGAAACCCTATGAGTGTAATCAATGTGGTAAAGCATTTGCGAGTAATGGTCAGCTTAAAATACATATAAGAACACATACTGGAGAGAAACCCTATGCATGTAATCAATGTGGTCAAGCTTTTTCACAAAACAGCAATCTGGTGTGTCATAAAAGAACCCATACTGGAGAGAAATCCTATGAATGTAATCAATGTAGTAAAGCTTTCACAACACATGGGTGGCTTAAAAGTCATATATTAACACATACTGGAGAGAAACCCTATGAGTGTAATCAATGTGGTAAGGCATTTGCAAGTAATGGTCAGCTTAAAATACATATAAGAACACATACTGGAGAGAAACCCTATTATGTAATCAATGTGGTAGAGCATATTCCCGTGTCAGTACTCTCTAGTCTCATCATAGAACACCTCGTGGGCAGAAACCCTATGGATGTAAGCAATGTGGTAAATCTTTTACATGACACAGCCATCTGATACATCATAAAAGAACACATACTGTAGAGAGACCCTATGATTATAATCAAAGTCATAAAATTTTTCCAACACATGTGCTTAAAAGTCATACAAGAACACATACTGGAGAGAAGCCTTATGAATGCCATCAGTATGGTAAAGCATTTGCACATCCCAGCCATCTCTTAAGTCATAAGAAATGCATACTTGAAAGACACTGAATGTATCCCATGTGGTGAATCCTTTCTATGTATCATTAGTCTTTATAATCACACACAAAAAAATCATAGTGTATGGAAACCCTGTACATGTAAGCATTGTGGTAAAGTTGTGCACTTTACTTATCGCAATAATGTTTGTGGTCCAAAGAAAACTCTTATAGAAAGGAATCTTACTAGAAAGGATGTGGTATGATCGTCAGCCAACAAACATTGTGTTACATAGGATTCTGGAAAGAAGAATATCGGAAAAGTTTGAACAGTCAGTTCAAGCATTGCAATATCTCTGTTTTGCTCTTAAAAGCAAAGTCACGTGGACAAAAGCCCTAGGAATTCACTGATAAGGGAACCCTGTTTCATTGTAATACTTGTCTTTATTTAAACAAAAAACTCATTCAGATTGATTGACTTCCATAAGCCCAATCCTTCATGCTTGCTTTCTTTTACATGAAGCAAATCATGTTGTAGGAAACCTTTGAAGACTTTAAGACCATCAACATGTGGGTTACACAAATGAGTCCTCTTAAGAGAAAATATTCGCACTTTGAAATCTATTCAGAGATTCCATTTAATTTTAATTATGTGATGTCAGTGTGTGAGTTTCTGACTGATTATGGTTTTTTAAAAGCGGTTACACCCTTGAGTATTCCTGTAGGAGGAACTACAGTATGTTCTCAGAAAATGGATATAGGTCATAGCAATGAACTTTTCATAATTTTGTTCATCTGTATTTCTTACCTGGTACATATTTTAAATCCTTTTTTTTATCATCTTGATATCAGGTAATAGGGAAGCAATCTTGGAAGAGAGAACCCACATCAGGCTGACTAAGGAAAAAATTCTCCTGGACCCCAGAGCACCAGGAGGCATTTGATGCCATTAAAAAGGCCCAGCTGAAAGCATCGGCTCTAAGCCTTTTGATGTAACTAACCTTTTACCCTTTATGTGGATGAGCATAAGGGGGTCTCCTGGGGAGTTTTAACCAAATCCCTAGGGCCTTGGAACAGACCAGTTGCTTATCTGTCAAAGAAGCTTGATCCTGTAGCAAGGGGAGGGCCTGTCTATCAAAAAGATATCACTGCTGACAAGTTGACTTTGGGGCATAAAGCAACATTAATAGCCCCCATGCATTGGAGAGCATTGTCTGGCAGCCGCCAACTGATGATGACTAATGCCCGTGTGACCCACCACCAAAGCCTGCTTCTCACTGAGAGACTGAGTGGATTGTCTTCGCTCCACCAGCTAGCCTCATCCCACCACTCTTCTGTCTGTGGAGACTGGTGAACCGGGGATTCATGACAGCCATCAACTGTTGGTTAAAGAGACTGGAGTTTGCAAAGATCTTAATGACATCCTGCTGGCTGGGGAGATGATGACCAGTTCACTGCCATAAAAGGTAAAGAAAGGACTGGGGCAGTGGTACTGCTAGACGAAGAGAAGTCCATAAACATTAACAGGCAACAAGTATGCTTTTTCAACTGTCCATTGAGTACATGACCCTTTGAGGCTGGTCTCCCTATTAGGGTCAGCAGACCTTAGGGCCTCAGGGTGTGCTAATTAATCTTGTCTGGGCAAACCGGAGGTGCAGTTATCTATTTGTTTCTTAAAGACCCCATTCACCACCTGCTGACTCACAAGAAATGAGGGGCAATGTAAATTCTTGGAATCTTGTTTTCTCAGGGCCTTGTGAGGGGAAGTTAGCAGATTCCAAGGAACAGATATTGCTAGGGGTTAACTTTCCAGTTTAGTCTGTCCTTCATTTAAAGTGGGGCGTTTCTCTAACTTTACTTTTTTGTCTTTCACGCCCTATATCTTATCTCTAGAGAGTAAAGTTCTAGTACTCTGATCTACAAAGCACCCCACCCAGAACCCGCACTTTCCCCACCCTGTGTCCTACTGCGCCCACTGCTCCACTGGTCTGGTTGAGCACTGGGACCAAGAGCGGGTCAAAAAAACAAAACACCTCCACCTCCGGAAAATTTCTTGGACCTGCTTTGAAAATACTGGACACCTCTATCCCGCTGGAGCAACCAGTGTGCCCGCCTGCCTGATGTTTATCCGTCATTACTGAGGCTCTGCCGGGGGAGAGACCTCCTAGAGTGACTGGAACAGACAGAGTTACAGACATTGAGCACCTCTCACAACTCTGTCCCCAGGAACTCCTTCTCAAACATACAGTTCCTGGACTGTCCCCTGCACAGCTCACAAGCGGCTGCGATCTCAGGACTTCCGCCTTCCGGTCACGAACTAAAGCTTCCGGTTCGTGGCTGTCAGTGTCCCCGGAAGACACACATGGAAAACATGCTTCTAGTTCCACCCGGCCAAACTGACACACGATTTCCGCTTGTGAACCAAGGACGTCAGGCTTCCAGTCACTGACTTGAGCTTCACACAAAATGGTCCCCAGGAAAGGTTGCAACGAAGAGATGCACAACTTGAGTTCCACCCATGAAGTAAACAGGACGGAGTGCGCTGCAGCCTGAGTTCCGCTTCTGGTACATTACTTCCGCTTACGGATGGTGCAACATGTGATTCCCTGCCCACCGGGCGGCTATTAAATCGGATGCGCTTTCGGCCCAGGAAGGGAACTGATCGCATCGGACATTGCGGGCCCGATAGGAAACGCCTTAAGGGACGGGACTAACAGGTCCAAGTGAACAGGTCAGAAACGGCTGATTCCGACCGCAAAAGAGGCAGCACAGAGCATATTCCCTGTCACTCATCGAGGCGGTAGGTGGGATTTCCGGATGCGGCGAACAGGGCAGAAACAGAGATTGCAACCCTAGGTCCGTGCACCCCTCTGGTTTTCGCTGATTTCCTGTTTATGCCACGGTTGGCAGCAGGGTTCCTGTTGCCGGGGAAACCGGGGTGGGACTTCTGGCAACATGGTAAATCGGGGCGGGACTTCTGCGTGGGAGCATTGATCAGGAATTAATGACTTAGAGAGGTTCCCAGGGGATGGGCGGTGTCACGGGAGCCGTGATGTCAGAGGAGTTACAGGCGTGGCCTGTAGGGCACACAGCTGTCAATCAAACACCTGTCATTCAGTCATTCATTCACTCATTCATTCAGTCATTCACTCAGCCACTCATTCATTCAATCACTCATTCATTTAGTCATTCATTCATTTATTCAGTCATTAATTCATTCACTCAGTCATTCACTCATTCATTCAGTCATTCATTCAATCATTCATTCATGCAGTCATTCATTCATTGATTCAGTCATGAATTAGTTCATTCAGTCATTCATTCACTCATTCAGTCAAAGGTCAGTCATTCATGAAGTAATTCAGTCATTTCAGTCATTAGTTCATTGTACAATCATTCATTCATTCAATCACTTCCTGTGTGTGCTGGAGGCGGGACTTGCGGTCCCTGAGGCTAAGGCTCTGACATAGACAGGCATAGGCAGGATTTCCTGTTTCCTTTTACCTACACTGTAGCCCATGGCCATCTTGAACCCCGCCATCTTTTTTGTGCACCCAGGGGCAGGAAATAAGTCCCATCATCTCAGAGGAACCGGAATTGGTTGTCTCAAGCCGGAAGTTGACAATTTCTGGTCCCTCCCAGAACGGAAGTGAACCCCCCAGACCGGAAATGTGCGATCCTTTCAACATGGAGCTGGTTCCACTCAACAGGCTGCTGCAGGGGAAGAGGGTGGTGCTGGTGAGCAGCTCCCCCAGGAGGCGGGACATCCTGTCCTCCATGGTGACTTCCAGGGGCAGGGCCTGCTCTGGGATTGTCAGCTGTGACTTCCAGGGGTGGGGCCTTCTGTTTCTGACAGCACAGCCCCCCCCAGGGACTGCAGTTCGAGGTCGTACCCTCCCACTTCCAGGAGTCCCTCGAGAAAGCGAGATTTCCGGCTCTGCCCGAATATGCCCGGGAGACAGCAAAGCTGAAGGCTCTGGAGGTGGCGTCGCGGCTGCGCAGGGTGAGGACGACCCCATCCCTCCTGGTCAGGTAGTAGGCCACACCCCTTCCTGTCGAGGCCCCGCCCACAAGCCTGCCCCGCCCTCTGCTCTGCAGGACCTGCACCCGCCTGATATCATTATTGGAGCTGACACCATCCTGGTGAGTGAGGCCCCGCTCCTTCCGGCCCTGCCCACCCTGCCCCTCACTGACCCGGCCCCTTGGCGTCTGGCTCCGCCCACTGCAGGCCGTGGGTGGCTTCATCCTGGAGAAGCCAAAGGACAAGGATAATGCCTACAGGATGCTGTGCAGGTGGGCGGGGCCTGAAGGGGCGGGGCAGACCCACCCAGGGTAGAGTGGGCGGGGCCTCTGCATGGAGCTCCAGCCTCTGCCCACCCCAGCCCCGCCCCTTGCCAGCCACGCCCTGGCCCCGCCCAGGCTGAGTGGCCAGCAGCACAGTGTCATCACCGGTGTGGCCATCTTGAGGCCACTGTGGCGGAGGCAGCTTCAGGAGCCAAGTTCCATATGCCCAGAGGCCCCAGAGGCGGAAGGGGCCCAGAAGCAGAAGTGGAATTGTTACTGTTCCACAAAGAGACCTGTGTGACATTCTCGCGGCTATTGGAGCCACTGTTGTGCGAATACGTGGAGAGCGGGGAGCCTCTGTGAGTGGGTGCGGGGTGGGGTGGGTGGGGCCAGGAAACCTGGAAGTGAAGCCCGAAAAGGAAGAGCTGTCCCCGGCGGGCGTGGGTGTGGCTGAGCATGGCACCTGGTGTGACCTCGTCCCTGCCTTGCACCCAGGGACAAGGCTGTCGCCTACGGGCTTCAGGCGCGAGGCGGTGCCCTAGCAGAGCGCGTGGATGGGGATTTCTTCAATGCCGTGGGGTTTCCACTCTACCACTGCATGCATGAGCTGGCTGCCATCTTCCCGGATGTGGGACCACACGTCCCTGTCAGCCAGCATCCGGCCACACCCCAATAATGAGGATTGTAGATGGAGAATGAGTATGTGAGTGACTGTCCGGGCGAGTATTCTGGTGAGAGAGTTACTGAAGGGGCGGGACTTCTGGTGAGTTTGTGAAGCAGTGACCCATTTCCCATGATGCCCTTGGTGCATTGTGTTTGATAGACAGAGCAAGCTTCCCTCAAGTGCATCACTTCCCAGTGCTAGGACACAGGACATGGGGTGAGGTGTGTGGAGGCAGGGTTAGGGGACAGGCCCACCGAGGGGAGTACACCTAAACCCGCCCCTGTGGCCCCGCCCCCTCCTGATGTCCCGCCCTCACCATCTCCATGGGCCCTGCCCTTGCCCTCACTGGGTCCTGCATGAGCAGCTTCACCATCAGATGCCTGTGATGGACATTTGACATCAGGAGCAGGGTCAGAGGAGGCCCCACCCCCTGCCTGCACTCTGATTTGCATATTCAAGAGCTGCCTGGAGACTCAGAAGACATCAAGTACAGAAACTGCTGGGGTTAATTTGCATGGCCACACCTCCAAATGACCTAACCTGCATGTATTTGCAGGTCAAAGTCCCAAACAGATGGGAATACTTGCATTCATTTACATAGCAAAAGCATGCAAAGCAGCACAAATTTGCATATTAAAGTATATTTCCGAACTGGGGTTTGCTCATTTACATACTCAAATGTGAAGCCCCAATCAGACATCCTGATTTTCAGGCACTGTGCTTATTTGCATAATCAAAATTACTAGTGCATCCTTTACATAACAGTTTAGTAGCCTCATTTGCATATTTAAATGAGTGGCAGGTTTTTACTGCTCAGCATCAGGCCCCACCCCTTCAGCACTACCCTAGCTCACCTGTCCCCTACCCCGAGGTCACAGTGTCCAAGGTCACAATCAGTGACCCTCTCCAGGCCCTACTCTCAACCACAACAGGCCCTGCCCCACTTTCTCTCCTAGGGTCCCCGAGGGCAGGGCCGGGGTCTGGGTATTACCTGTGGTGCAGAAAGGACTTGGTCCTGGCAGTGACATCACAGGAAATTGTGACTGTGAGCAGGAACTGCCCTCCTTCCCTACCCTCACCATCTCCACCCCCAGCTGGGCATGGCAGGAGTCTCCTACCAAACTCTTAGGTTACCAAGCAGCAATGCTAGGACCCAGAGGGCGGTGGCCATGGTGAGCAGGTTATGAGAGTAAAAACCCTGAGGATGATGAGTGTGGCTCCTGTGACATCACAGAGCTCACCCCTCCAGGCCCTTGTAATGTCAGTCACCGCATACCCTGCCCCTCCAGCTGTCAATCACTACAGACCCCACTTCCTGCCTCTGGGCCATGAGGTCTGCTGAGGGTGTGATCTACTGGGCAGGGACATGTCAGCTATCTTTATAAAGGTAGAGGGGCAGGCTGCAAGCCGAGGGCTGGATTTCCTGGCAAGGGAAACCTGGCAGTAGAGACTCATCTCAATCATCAAGGGTGGGGCATGACTTCTGCTCGAAGATCCCAGCCAAGGCTGACTTGAGCCAAGGCCATCAGGAACTTTTGTAACTGCTGTGGCTGGGACTGCATTTCCCAGCATCCTATGCGGCAGCTTACTGCTTCGCTGCCCAGAGACTTCTGGGTTTGGATGTTCATGTCCAGGACTGCATTTCCTAGCATCCTGTGCGGTCGACTCCTGCCTTTATGCCCAGGGATTTCCGGTTTTCATCTGTACCGGCCAGGGACTGTAGTTCCCAACATGCTCTGCGGTGGCTTTCTGTTTTTCAGCAATGAAACTTCCAGTTTGTAGTTTTTGGAGGCCCAGGACTCCATTTCCCAGCATTCTCTGTGGCCACTTCCTGCTTCCCTGCCCAGGGACTTCTTATTTTCATCTTTGGCAGCCAAGGACTATATTTCCCAGCATGATTTGTGTCCGCTTTTCTATGAATGGACTTCCGGTTAAAAACTTTGGGGTCCAGAACTGCACTTCCCAGCATGCTGTGTGGCTGCTTCTTTCTTTTCTCCCCTTGACATTCTGTTCTGGACTTCAAGGCCCCTAACTACAGTTCCCAGCATGTGCTGGGCTTGTTTCGATCTTTTCAGTTCCTAAACTTCTTCTGTTCTCTGAGGCTCCAGGACTCCATTTCCCAGCTTCCTGTGGTGCAGCGTCCTGTTTTTCAGTCCTGAAATTCCACCATTTAAAGGCACATAATAATTTAGAAATATTTGAGACTTAGAACAGTTGAATTTAAGTTGTATGAAGTTAGCTTACATTGAAATCGAAGTTGAAATCGAATGTACAGAAATATTATTCAGGACTGGGTAAATTGAGAAGGACAAGAGTGTGAAGCTGTGTATAACATAGTCAGAGAAAAAAGGCAAACGGTAAATGACTTACAGGTTCTGTTGGTGGCAGAAGCTGGCTAGACTCTTTCTGCCTAGATGGCTGATGTAGCAGAAAGAAGAACCATGGTGGGTAAAGCTAGGCCACATGGTCAAGATGGTGGCTGCCATAAACATATTCCCAACAGCTGAAAGAAATCGTAAAGTTTTGAGATATAATTTTGTCTTGAGCAGATGCTGCCTCAGCCCAGCCCACCATGCTGAGACAGGTTGCAGCTGGGGCAGGCAGGAGAATTTGAGCATGCCGGGAAGAGAACTGAAACAAGTTTAGGAAAAGAGATTGTTTAGCAGAGATAAAAAAAAAAAAAAAAAAAAAAAAAAAAAACGCCTTCCATCTATCTGTTCCCTGGCAGTAATTTGAAAGATCCTATAAAATATCGGGATCTAGAGAGCCGTTACGTGGCCAATTTGAATTATTTTCTAGGGGATATCTAGGCTACTTTTCAGTACAAAGGTAAATAAGTCTGGGTGACTTTACAAGTGGCATTAAGTGAAAAGGTATTAAATTTTCTATCAGGCAACCCAGTGGAGTGGTGGGGGATATTTCCTTGATTGGTTTATTCCCCATGGGTGGAGTGAAAGTG
The DNA here is from genome assembly GCF_943737965.1 of Phodopus roborovskii. NCBI lineage: Eukaryota > Metazoa > Chordata > Mammalia > Rodentia > Cricetidae > Phodopus > Phodopus roborovskii. The sequence goes on from NW_026125830.1 coordinate 77,098, forward strand.
ACTATGCAGTCTTGGAACTCATCAGCCCAAGAGTGTGGCCACACGATTTGCAAGAATGGCAGAGCGTTATTCGAAGCTCGTTAGCCCGAAAACGTTGCCAGGACCAACAGAGGCCGGAAATACTCAGCAGTCTGAGAGCAGAGCCGATATACCTCACTGGGCTGTATGTCTTCCACCCATGGAATGTACCTGACCTTAAGGAATTGGGTTAAAATGTAAAAGGGTACCTTACCTAATTGAAGCCTGTGTGGGGTGGTATTTCCAGTGAACTGGGTTGGGGGGGATGGTGGTGGAACGCTGGTATCTGAAACAAGATCCTGAGTGTTTCTGGCTGGCCGACCACCAGCAGACAGCTGTCAGTGACCCTCACGTAGAGTCTGCCTGGGTTTCGGCACCAATGTTGTTCTTTTGCTGTGCAGCTAATGCCTAAGAAACACAAACGGGAGACTCAGGGCCCACGTGGAGATTGTTGAGAGAAGGGAGAGAAAGAGGGGGTAGCTGGTGGCCAACTGAAAGCAGGAGAGAAAGAGGGGGGTGTGGGGCACTTGCTTTAAAAGGGGAGGATTGCACATGTGTAACTGAGTCCTCTGGCAGCCAGGTAAAACTTGAGCCATCAGGTAAAGCTGATGTAGCAATGACATGGCCATGAGGGTCCCGCCCATCATCAGGGTGGGGGGGGTCAAATGGCTGCTAGTTCCTAACAATCAGATTACTAAGTGGAGTCACTATTTAGCTACACATGTAGGTAAGTGTAAGCCACTAGTTAGCCACAAACTAACCCACTAGTTAGCCACACATACTAGCTCACTAGTACCCACACACACCATGCCACTTGTTAGCCACATACTTAACTCACTATTTAGCCACACATATGAAGTCACTAGTTAGACAAACACCTTAATCAATAGTCAGCCCCACACCTTTGTCACTAGTTAGCCACAAAAACTAAGCCACAAGTCCATCACACAAATAAAGCAGTACTTAGCCACACACTAAGACAGTAGTTAATCACACACCTAAGTTACTATTTAGCTACATGCCTAAGCAGTAATTAACCACATTGCCTAAGTCACTAGTTAGCCACAAAGCTAGGTTACTAGTTAGCCACAGTCTCTATGTCTCTAGTTAGTTACACACAATATATCACTACTTACCCACCCATACTAAGTCACTAGTCAGCCACACATCTAATTTACTAGCTAGTCACAAACACCAAGAAAATAGTCAGCCACACACACTGAGATAGTAGTTAGCCATGCACCTATGTATTTCTATGTATTTAGTCAACTACACACCTAAGTCACTAGTTAGCTACCAATACTAGGTCACTAGTTATCCACACACATTAAATCAGTAGTTAGACACACACACTATGGCACTAGTTAGACACATACTATGTCTGTCTAAAAGAAAAACAGCTCACACTAAGGTGGTCCCAGGACATGGGAATCAGGTCTTTATTCCCAGCAGCAGGCATTTGGAGATAGGAGTGACATGGCTGAACAGAGAGAGGAAGATAAGGTAGAGGAGCGAGTAGAGCATGCTGTGAGATGATTTTGTTTGAGAAGTTAGTCTGAGGGATCGAAGAGATAGCAGTCAATCTGAGTAGGCAGTGTGAGGACAGGAACACATCGCTTGTCTGAGAATAGGTAGAGATAACAACTCTAGTAGCCAGATGCTCTGAATCTGTGATCCTTCAATTTTCACCTTCCCCTCCCTGTCAGATTACTGTGAGTTTTTATTATTACGATCTATTAGAACTTGTGCTGGAAGTGATGTTCTCTCTGTGGAGGTGTGATATTAGAAAGCGGGATACAGGACTTAATAGAGAACAGTCAATTGAGGAATCCAAAATTCCTGAAAGAGACTTAAGACACTGCTCAAATCCTTAATCATCAGCCTAATGCAAATCTAAACAACTCTGAGAAACCATGGGATTAAGCTCTTCTAAAGGTAAGAGAATGAAGAGGAGTTAATTTTATTTTCAATGAAGGGAAAGGGATTATGGTACAGGCGATTAATTGTATTGTTTCCGTTCTAGAAATTAGAAAACTGAAGCATAGAAAACAGGTTTAAAATACTCATCATTGTACTTGAATGGCACAATGATGCTTTCGTTTTCATGCTTATGTCACTATAGGCAAGTTGTAGCTTGAGAGATTGGTAAATATGTAGAACTCAAAAGAAAGAGCCCTGCTTTGTTTTTCTGAGAAACTCAGTGAGGCTGTAAGGTTAGTTCATCGGTGGGTATACTCCTTCAAGCATGTGGGAGGGGCACTAGAATGTGACAGAATGTTGGTTCATAAATGTTGCCTGGCAACCCTCTTGCATTCTGTTTCCTGGTATCATGGGCCAGAGAGCAGCTTCGAGAAAGTGTTATCATGGGACATTACAGTCTCCCAAGGTAACTATCTCCTAAAATTTTAATGACAACATTTGATTCGCCTAAACAACTCATAGCCACACCTCTGGAGGTGTGCCTACAGCTTTTACTGGTTGCCAGATTCAAGATTACCTAATCATCAGAGAACGTAGTCTGTGGAGAAACAGTTCAAAGTCTTCTGTTTATGAATACTCTCTCTCCTAAGAAGTCACACTATGGATCAAAAGACAAATAAGACTCACAATTATTCATCAAAAGGTGAGTTTGCCATTGATGACTTCCTTCAGGAAGGTGATAATCCATTTGTTAGAGTAGACTTTGTGATTATTGGATTTCAGTCCATCTCTTTTGAGGCAGCCGCCCAACATTAATTATGTGATATCATCTAAAAACCCTGCATCCACAATGACAGTTCAGCATTTCAACATGTTACTACTCTGCTCTGCGATTAAATAACTGATGAACCTGGGAGTTTCCCACAATCATGTGGGAGGCAACAGAGAGTCAATTGTGTGGAGTATGGCAGACCATTTCATCCTCTTATTATGTTGTTATTTGATTATTAAAATAGGACATTAGATAATCCATGATCAGTGGATTGTGGTGAAGCGATGTGGGAGGCATTTATGATAGACCATCTTAATATCAATTATGCAGTTAAAATATTTAAATTAATCACGACATCATCTTTCATGAGCCTGATTTGGAGCCACCTTAGGGAAGTGGATGATGTTACATGAACTCATTATTTGATTATTTAATTATATAAAACAATGATTATATCGTCCATGACACCAGGAATCTGGTGCCACAGATCATCTAATTACATAATTAATGTATTTAAGTTGACAATCTGTGTTAATCCCCAAGATAATGTAAATATTTGTATTGTTATGTAAACAACAATCCTCCATTCCATGAAGAGACCTGTAAAGCTCCCCTTTGTGGAGTTAATGTGCAGTATCATCACATTTTATGATTCATTGACTCAATTGATGATGATGACATCCTTCATGCCTGGAGTCTGGCTATGCTTCCCTGCCAGTAAAATACTACATCCCCTATTTATTGTGACATTTACCCATTACTGACTTATTTAATTCTTTAAATTATGTAAACGACAGACAGTGCCATCACCGAATGCGGTTAGGGTGCAAATATCTGTCAGGGACAATGTTCGGAAAGTTGTAGAAATGGCCAGAGCATCACCCAGAGTACGAGGGATGCTGGATGATTGAGTCCAGAAGGTTGCACGGTGCCCTCCGAGAAGTACAAGTACTTCACCAAGGCCGGCATCGTGGTCTGGTGTTGACTACCTGCTCTTCCTCCACATCTTCACATCGGTTGTGATCTAACATGAGAAGGAGTGGCACTAGGAGGTCGGCACCATCACCGAGACCTGGCAAAAGGATGACGACTCAGAACACAGAAGAATATCTCTCTCTCAGCTATGCTGGTGAAACACCTGCTGCAGCCCACTTTTCAGCTGCTATCATCATTGTGGCTACTACTGCTATGCCAGGATTGGGCCCATTATCTCACGTCCCGCCGCACCACAACAGAGATTCAGGTGCTTGTGATGATGTCAGGCCAACAGAATTCATCAGGCAAGACAGTATGATTATCTGACGAATAACTGATGGCATTTAAAAATGCGTGATGACAGAATACAGATTCATACCTGGCAAGTCTGCACAGGAATTGATGATACAAAAAAAGGTCAACGGCTTACATATTTAAAGATGTAATTATTAAATTCTTTCAGTATAAAATCTGTGATCCCTGAAGTTTATGCAACCTTGTGTGACTCAAGTGTGACAGTCGATCTAACTATCTGATTATTTCATTATTCAAATCTGTCTTTTTCTACTCCAGGAATGAGTGGAGTCTGGATCCAACTTGTAGGTGTTAAATTGTATCTTGTGAGTTCTTTCTATCTATCTATCTATCTTTCTTTCTTTCTAACTTTCTTCATTTCTTTATTTAAATCAATGTTGATATCATTTTGTTATCTCTCTAGGGGTGAACTATGAGAAATTATCTCTTTATTCATTCATTTTTTGTTCAAATCTATGGTTAAGAATTAAATGTCTCTTCACTATTGAGCAATCATTTAGGCTTCACGCATAAAACACCATCCACTTGTTTAAGGTTTATTCATTTAATTATTAAAATCTGTCAGTATGTATTCAGTGATCACTGGAGTTTTGAGCCTCCTTAGGGGAGACCGTTGTACCAGACCATCACATCATCTAATACTACACTTACTTCTTTAAATGTTAAACTAGGAAATTAAGTAATAATTCACCATTTAATTTACGTATTTAAAATACAGGTAATGTTATGGACCAGAAGTCCCTTTTGGAGTCAGAATTTGGGAGTTGATAATGTAATATCATCTCATTACTTCATCATTTAGCTATGTAAATTGATCTTTACATCAGCGATAGGTTGAGGACTTTGGTGCCATCTCGTCAGTGTTACTATATAAGGCCCTCTAAATAATTATCAATTTAATTTTTTTAAAAACATCATTATTCCAGGAAGATATCAGTCTGACTACTCCATGTGGGATTTAAGAATGCACCACCATGGCATCATTCAATCATATTTCATTATATATTAATTATTTAAATCGATGAAGATGTTGTTCTTTTGACTAGAGTCGGGCCATTCCTCCATGGGAGTTACTCACGTGCAATTATTTAGTTATGTAAGTACTACTTCCTTGACAATCACTGGAGTTTGGTTCCATCTTATGAAAGTGAAGTATGGAGGACTATCCAATTATTAACTTATTAGATTGCGTAAGTCATGATGGTGTCATCTGTCATTTGGCTGCTGAGGGATTGACACAGCAGTAGATCGGTACCAGAAGCTGTGCCCAGAAAATGGGGGACACTGCCTTATATGGTGATTACTGATTACGTAATAGTAGATTTTTAACAATCGAATGATTACACGATTTAAAAAAAAAAAAAAAAAAAAAAACTCTACTGTTTCCCATCATCAGTTTCTGAGAGGTTGCAACAGAACTGACCCATGAAGGACACAGTGACCACCGATTTTACAAATGGAATAACTGAATAATCTCCTGATCAGGGAATCTCATCTATTGAACACTGTCGGGCTCGTAACATGACACCCCACCAACAATAAATCACTGTAAATAGCCATATTAGAAAGCGGGGTACAGGACTTAATAGAGAACAGTCAATTGAGGAATCCAAAATAACTGAAAGAGACTTAAGACACTGCTCAAATCCTTAATCATCAGCCTAATGCAAATCTAAACAACTCTGAGAAACCATGGGATTAAGCTCTTCTAAAGGTAAGAGAATGAAGAGGAGTTAATTTTATTTTCAATGAAGGGAAAGGGATTATGGTACAGGCGATTAATTGTATTGTTTCCGTTCTAGAAATTAGAAAACTGAAGCATAGAAAACAGGTTTAAAATACTCATCATTGTACTTGAATGGCACAATGATGCTTTCGTTTTCATGCTTATGTCACTATAGGCAAGTTGTAGCTTGAGAGATTGGTAAATATGTAGAACTCAAAAGAAAGAGCCCTGCTTTGTTTTTCTGAGAAACTCAGTGAGGCTGTAAGGTTAGTTCATCGGTGGGTATACTCCTTCAAGCATGTGGGAGGGGCACTAGAATGTGACAGAATGTTGGTTCATAAATGTTGCCTGGCAACCCTCTTGCATTCTGTTTCCTGGTATCATGGGCCAGAGAGCAGCTTCGAGAAAGTGTTATCATGGGACATTACAGTCTCCCAAGGTAACTATCTCCTAAAATTTTAATGACAACATTTGATTCGCCTAAACAACTCATAGCCACACCTCTGGAGGTGTGCCTACAGCTTTTACTGGTTGCCAGATTCAAGATTACCTAATCATCAGAGAACGTAGTCTGTGGAGAAACAGTTCAAAGTCTTCTGTTTATGAATACTCTCTCTCCTAAGAAGTCACACTATGGAACAAAAGACAAATAAGACTCACAATTATTCATCAAAAGGTGAGTTTGCCATTGATGACTTCCTTCAGGAAGGTGATAATCCATTTGTTAGAGTAGACTTTGTGATTATTGGATTTCAGTCCATCTCTTTTGAGGCAGCCGCCCAACATTAATTATGTGATATCATCTAAAAAACCCTGCATCCACAATGACAGTTCAGCATTTCAACATGTTACTACTCTGCTCTGCGATTAAATAACTGATGAACCTGGGAGTTTCCCACAATCATGTGGGAGGCAACAGAGAGTCAATTGTGTGGAGTATGGCAGACCATTTCTTCCTCTTATTATGTTGTTATTTGATTATTAAAATAGGACATTAGATAATCCATGATCAGTGGATTGTGGTGAAGCGATGTGGGAGGCATTTATGATAGACCATCTTAATATCAATTATGCAGTTAAAATATTTAAATTAATCACGACATCATCTTTCATGAGCCTGATTTGGAGCCACCTTAGGGAAGTGGATGATGTTACATGAACTCATTCTTTGATTATTTAATTATATAAAACAATGATTATATCGTCCATGACACCAGGAATCTGGTGCCACAGATCATCTAATTACATAATTAATGTATTTAAGTTGACAATCTGTGTTAATCCCCAAGATAAGGTAAATATTTGTATTGTTATGTAAACAACAATCCTCCATTCCATGAAGAGACCTGTAAAGCTCCCCTTTGTGGAGTTAATGTGCAATATCATCACATTTTATGATTCATTGACTCAATTGATGATGATGACATCCTTCATGCTTGGAGTCTGGCTATGCTTCCCTGCCAGTAAAATACTACATCCCCTATTTATTGTGACATTTACCCATTACTGACTTATTTAATTCTTTAAATTATGTAAACGACAGACAGTGCCATCACCGAATACGGTTAGGGTGCAAATATCTGTCAGGGACAAGGTTCGGAAAGTTGTAGAAATGGCCAGAGCATCACCCAGAGTACGAGGGATGCTGGATGATTGAGTCCAGAAGGTTGCACGGTGCCCTCCGAGAAGTACAAGTACTTCACCAAGGCCGGCATCGTGGTCTGGTGTTGACTACCTGCTCTTCCTCCACATCTTCACATCGGTTGTGATCTAGCATGAGAAGGAGTGGCACTAGGAGGTCGGCACCATCACCGAGACCTGGCAAAAGGATGACGACTCAGAACACAGAAGAATATCTCTCTCTCAGCTATGCTGGTGAAACACCTGCTGCAGCCCACTTTTCAGCTGCTATCATCATTGTGGCTACTACTGCTATGCCAGGATTGGGCCCATTATCTCACGTCCCGCCGCACCACAACAGAGATTCAGGTGCTTGTGATGATGTCAGGCCAACAGAATTCATCAGGCAAGACAGTATGATTATCTGACGAATAACTGATGGCATTTAAAAATGCGTGATGACAGAATACAGATTCATACCTGGCAAGTCTGCACAGGAATTGATGATACAAAAAAAGGTCAACGGCTTACATATTTAAAGATGTAATTATTAAATTCTTTCAGTATAAAATCTGTGATCCCTGAAGTTTATGCAACCTTGTGTGACTCAAGTGTGACAGTCGATCTAACTATCTGATTATTTCATTATTCAAATCTGTCTTTTTCTACTCCAGGAATGAGTGGAGTCTGGATCCAACTTGTAGGTGTTAAATTGTATCTTGTGAGTTCTTTCTATCTATCTATCTATCTTTCTTTCTTTCTAACTTTCTTCATTTCTTTATTTAAATCAATGTTGATATCATTTTGTTATCTCTCTAGGGGTGAACTATGAGAAATTATCTCTTTATTCATTCATTTTTTGTTCAAATCTATGGTTAAGAATTAAATGTCTCTTCACTATTGAGCAATCATTTAGGCTTCACGCATAAAACACCATCCACTTGTTTAAGGTTTATTCATTTAATTATTAAAATCTGTCAGTATGTATTCAGTGATCACTGGAGTTTTGAGCCTCCTTAGGGGAGACCGTTGTACCAGACCATCACATCATCTAATACTACACTTACTTCTTTAAATGTTAAACTAGGAAATTAAGTAATAATTCACCATTTAATTTACGTATTTAAAATACAGGTAATGTTATGGACCAGAAGTCCCTTTTGGAGTCAGATTTTGGGAGTTGATAATGTAATATCATCTCATTACTTCATCATTTAGCTATGTAAATTGATCTTTACATCAGCGATAGGTTGAGGACTTTGGTGCCATCTCGTCAGTGTTACTATATAAGGCCCTCTAAATAATTATCAATTTAATTTTTTTAAAAACATCATTATTCCAGGAAGATATCAGTCTGACTACTCCATGTGGGATTTAAGAATGCACCACCATGGCATCATTCAATCATATTTCATTATATATTAATTATTTAAATCGATGAAGATGTTGTTCTTTTGACTAGAGTCGGGCCATTCCTCCATGGGAGTTACTCACGTGCAATTATTTAGTTATGTAAGTACTACTTCCTTGACAATCACTGGAGTTTGGTTCCATCTTATGAAAGTGAAGTATGGAGGACTATCCAATTATTAACTTATTAGATTGCGTAAGTCATGATGGTGTCATCTGTCATTTGGCTGCTGAGGGATTGACACAGCAGTAGATCGGTACCAGAAGCTGTGCCCAGAAAATGGGGGACACTGCCTTATATGGTGATTACTGATTACGTAATAGTAGATTTTTAACAATCGAATGATTACACGATTTAAAAAAAAAAAAAAAAAAAAAACTCTACTGTTTCCCATCATCAGTTTCTGAGAGGTTGCAACAAAACTGACCCATGAAGGACACAGTGACCACCGATTTTACAAATGGAATAACTGAATAATCTCCTGATCAGGGAATCTCATCTATTGAACACTGTCGGGCTCGTAACATGACACCCCACCAACAATAAATCACTGTAAATAGCCATATTAGAAAGCGGGGTACAGGACTTAATAGAGAACAGTCAATTGAGGAATCCAAAATAACTGAAAGAGACTTAAGACACTGCTCAAATCCTTAATCATCAGCCTAATGCAAATCTAAACAACTCTGAGAAACCATGGGATTAAGCTCTTCTAAAGGTAAGAGAATGAAGAGGAGTTAATTTTATTTTCAATGAAGGGAAAGGGATTATGGTACAGGCGATTAATTGTATTGTTTCCGTTCTAGAAATTAGAAAACTGAAGCATAGAAAACAGGTTTAAAATACTCATCATTGTACTTGAATGGCACAATGATGCTTTCGTTTTCATGCTTATGTCACTATAGGCAAGTTGTAGCTTGAGAGATTGGTAAATATGTAGAACTCAAAAGAAAGAGCCCTGCTTTGTTTTTCTGAGAAACTCAGTGAGGCTGTAAGGTTAGTTCATCGGTGGGTATACTCCTTCAAGCATGTGGGAGGGGCACTAGAATGTGACAGAATGTTGGTTCATAAATGTTGCCTGGCAACCCTCTTGCATTCTGTTTCCTGGTATCATGGGCCAGAGAGCAGCTTCGAGAAAGTGTTATCATGGGACATTACAGTCTCCCAAGGTAACTATCTCCTAAAATTTTAATGACAACATTTGATTCGCCTAAACAACTCATAGCCACACCTCTGGAGGTGTGCCTACAGCTTTTACTGGTTGCCAGATTCAAGATTACCTAATCATCAGAGAACGTAGTCTGTGGAGAAACAGTTGAAAGTCTTCTGTTTATGAATACTCTCTCTCCTAAGAAGTCACACTATGGATCAAAAGACAAATAAGACTCACAATTATTCATCAAAAGGTGAGTTTGCCATTGATGACTTCCTTCAGGAAGGTGATAATCCATTTGTTAGAGTAGACTTTGTGATTATTGGATTTCAGTCCATCTCTTTTGAGGCAGCCGCCCAAAATTAATTATGTGATATCATCTAAAAACCCTGCATCCACAATGACAGTTCAGCATTTCAACATGTTACTACTCTGCTCTGCGATTAAATAACTGATGAACCTGGGAGTTTCCCACAATCATGTGGGAGGCAACAGAGAGTCAATTGTGTGGAGTATGGCAGACCATTTCATCCTCTTATTATGTTGTTATTTGATTATTAAAATAGGACATTAGATAATCCATGATCAGTGGATTGTGGTGAAGCGATGTGGGAGGCATTTATGATAGACCATCTTAATATCAATTATGCAGTTAAAATATTTAAATTAATCACGACATCATCTTTCATGAGCCTGATTTGGAGCCACCTTAGGGAAGTGGATGATGTTACATGAACTCATTATTTGATTATTTAATTATATAAAACAATGATTATATCGTCCATGACACCAGGAATCTGGTGCCAAAGATCATCTAATTACATAATTAATGTATTTAAGTTGACAATCTGTGTTAATCCCCAAGATAATGTAAATATTTGTATTGTTATGTAAACAACAATCCTCCATTCCATGAAGAGACCTGTAAAGCTCCCCTTTGTGGAGTTAATGTGCAATATCATCACATTTTATGATTCATTGACTCAATTGATGATGATGACATCCTTCATGCCTGGAGTCTGCTATGCTTCCCTGCCAGTAAAATACTACATCCCCTATTTATTGTGACATTTACCCATTACTGACTTATTTAATTCTTTAAATTATGTAAACGACAGACAGTGCCATCACCGAATGCGGTTAGGGTGCAAATATCTGTCAGGGACAATGTTCGGAAAGTTGTAGAAATGGCCAGAGCATCACCCAGAGTACGAGGGATGCTGGATGATTGAGTCCAGAAGGTTGCACGGTGCCCTCCGAGAAGTACAAGTACTTCACCAAGGCCGGCATCGTGGTCTGGTGTTGACTACCTGCTCTTCCTCCACATCTTCACATCGGTTGTGATCTAACATGAGAAGGAGTGGCACTAGGAGGTCGGCACCATCACCGAGACCTGGCAAAAGGATGACGACTCAGAACACAGAAGAATATCTCTCTCTCAGCTATGCTGGTGATACACCTGCTGCAGCCCACTTTTCAGCTGCTATCATCATTGTGGCTACTACTGCTATGCCAGGATTGGGCCCATTATCTCACGTCCCGCCGCACCACAACAGAGATTCATGTGCTTGTGATGATGTCAGGCCAACAGAATTCATCAGGCAAGACAGTATGATTATCTGACGAATAACTGAAGGCATTTAAAAATGCGTGATGACAGCATACAGTTTCATACCTGGCAAGTCTGCCCAGGAATTGATGATACAAAAAAAGGTCAACGGCTTACATATTTAAAGATGTAATTATTAAATTCTTTCATTATGAAATCTGTGATCCCTGCAGTTTGGCGCAACCTTGTGTGACTCAAGTGTGACAGTCGATCTAACTATCTGATTATTTCATTATTCAAATCTGTCTTTTTCTACTCCAGGAAGGAGTGGAGTCTGGATCCAACTTGTAGGTGTTAAATTGTATCTTGTGAGTTCTTTCTATCTATCTATCTATCTATCTTTCTTTCTATCTTTCTTCATTTCTTTATTTAAATCAATGTTGATATCATTTTGTTATCTCTCTAGGGGTGAACTATGAGAAATTATCTCTTTATTCATTCATTTTTTGTTCAAATCTATGGTTAAGAATTAAATGTCTCTTCACTATTGAGCAATCATTTAGGCTTCACGCATAAAACACCATCCACTTGTTTAAGGTTTATTCATTTAAATATTAAAATCTGTCAGTATGTATTCAGTGATCACTGGAGTTTTGAGCCTCCTTAGGGGAGACCATTGTACCAGACCATCACATCATCTAATACTACACTTACTTCTTTAAATGTTAAACTAGGAAATTAAGTAATAATTCACCATTTAATTTACGTATTTAAAATACAGGTAATGTTATGGACCAGAAGTCCCTTTTGGAGTCAGATTTTGGGAGTTGATAATGTAATATCATCTCATTACTTCATCATTTAGCTATGTAAATTGATCTTTACATCAGCGATAGGTTGAGGACTTTGGTGCCATCTCGTCAGTGTTACTATATAAGGCCCTCTAAATAATTATCAATTTAATTTTTTTAAAAACATCATTATTCCAGGAAGATATCAGTCTGACTACTCCATGTGGGATTTAAGAATGCACCACCATGGCATCATTCAATCATATTTCATTATATATTAATTATTTAAATCGATGAAGATGTTGTTCTTTTGACTAGAGTCGGGCCATTCCTCCATGGGAGTTACTCACGTGCAATTATTTAGTTATGTAAGTACTACTTCCTTGACAATCACTGGAGTTTGGTTCCATCTTATGAAAGTGAAGTATGGAGGACTATCCAATTATTAACTTATTAGATTGCGTAAGTCATGATGGTGTCATCTGTCATTTGGCTGCTGAGGGATTGACACAGCAGTAGATCGGTACCAGAAGCTGTGCCCAGAAAATGGGGGACACTGCCTTATATGGTGATTACTGATTACGTAATAGTAGATTTTTAACAATCGAATGATTACACGATTTAAAAAAAAAAAAAAAAAAAAAAACTCTACTGTTTCCCATCATCAGTTTCTGAGAGGTTGCAACAAAACTGACCCATGAAGGACACAGTGACCACCGATTTTACAAATGGAATAACTGAATAATCTCCTGATCAGGGAATCTCATCTATTGAACACTGTCGGGCTCGTAACATGACACCCCACCAACAATAAATCACTGTAAATAGCCATATTAGAAAGCGGGGTACAGGACTTAATAGAGAACAGTCAATTGAGGAATCCAAAATAACTGAAAGAGACTTAAGACACTGCTCAAATCCTTAATCATCAGCCTAATGCAAATCTAAACAACTCTGAGAAACCATGGGATTAAGCTCTTCTAAAGGTAAGAGAATGAAGAGGAGTTAATTTTATTTTCAATGAAGGGAAAGGGATTATGGTACAGGCGATTAATTGTATTGTTTCCGTTCTAGAAATTAGAAAACTGAAGCATAGAAAACAGGTTTAAAATACTCATCATTGTACTTGAATGGCACAATGATGCTTTCGTTTTCATGCTTATGTCACTATAGGCAAGTTGTAGCTTGAGAGATTGGTAAATATGTAGAACTCAAAAGAAAGAGCCCTGCTTTGTTTTTCTGAGAAACTCAGTGAGGCTGTAAGGTTAGTTCATCGGTGGGTATACTCCTTCAAGCATGTGGGAGGGGCACTAGAATGTGACAGAATGTTGGTTCATAAATGTTGCCTGGCAACCCTCTTGCATTCTGTTTCCTGGTATCATGGGCCAGAGAGCAGCTTCGAGAAAGTGTTATCATGGGACATTACAGTCTCCCAAGGTAACTATCTCCTAAAATTTTAATGACAACATTTGATTCGCCTAAACAACTCATAGCCACACCTCTGGAGGTGTGCCTACAGCTTTTACTGGTTGCCAGATTCAAGATTACCTAATCATCAGAGAACGTAGTCTGTGGAGAAACAGTTCAAAGTCTTCTGTTTATGAATACTCTCTCTCCTAAGAAGTCACACTATGGATCAAAAGACAAATAAGACTCACAATTATTCATCAAAAGGTGAGTTTGCCATTGATGACTTCCTTCAGGAAGGTGATAATCCATTTGTTAGAGTAGACTTTGTGATTATTGGATTTCAGTCCATCTCTTTTGAGGCAGCCGCCCAAAATTAATTATGTGATATCATCTAAAAACCCTGCATCCACAATGACAGTTCAGCATTTCAACATGTTACTACTCTGCTCTGCGATTAAATAACTGATGAACCTGGGAGTTTCCCACAATCATGTGGGAGGCAACAGAGAGTCAATTGTGTGGAGTATGGCAGACCATTTCATCCTCTTATTATGTTGTTATTTGATTATTAAAATAGGACATTAGATAATCCATGATCAGTGGATTGTGGTGAAGCGATGTGGGAGGCATTTATGATAGACCATCTTAATATCAATTATGCAGTTAAAATATTTAAATTAATCACGACATCATCTTTCATGAGCCTGATTTGGAGCCACCTTAGGGAAGTGGATGATGTTACATGAACTCATTATTTGATTATTTAATTATATAAAACAATGATTATATCGTCCATGACACCAGGAATCTGGTGCCAAAGATCATCTAATTACATAATTAATGTATTTAAGTTGACAATCTGTGTTAATCCCCAAGATAATGTAAATATTTGTATTGTTATGTAAACAACAATCCTCCATTCCATGAAGAGACCTGTAAAGCTCCCCTTTGTGGAGTTAATGTGCAATATCATCACATTTTATGATTCATTGACTCAATTGATGATGATGACATCCTTCATGCCTGGAGTCTGGCTATGCTTCCCTGCCAGTAAAATACTACATCTCCTATTTATTGTGACATTTACCCATTACTGACTTATTTAATTCTTTAAATTATGTAAACGACAGACAGTGCCATCACCGAATGCGGTTAGGGTGCAAATATCTGTCAGGGACAATGTTCGGAAAGTTGTAGAAATGGCCAGAGCATCACCCAGAGTACGAGGGATGCTGGATGATTGAGTCCAGAAGTTTGCACGGTGCCCTCCGAGAAGTACAAGTACTTCACCAAGGCCGGCATCGTGGTCTGGTGTTGACTACCTGCTCTTCCTCCACATCTTCACATCGGTTGTGATCTAACATGAGAAGGAGTGGCACTAGGAGGTCGGCACCATCACCGAGACCTGGCAAAAGGATGACGACTCAGAACACAGAAGAATATCTCTCTCTCAGCTATGCTGGTGATACACCTGCTGCAGCCCACTTTTCAGCTGCTATCATCATTGTGGCTACTACTGCTATGCCAGGATTGGGCCCATTATCTCACGTCCCGCCGCACCACAACAGAGATTCATGTGCTTGTGATGATGTCAGGCCAACAGAATTCATCAGGCAAGACAGTATGATTATCTGACGAATAACTGAAGGCATTTAAAAATGCGTGATGACAGCATACAGTTTCATACCTGGCAAGTCTGCCCAGGAATTGATGATACAAAAAAAGGTCAACGGCTTACATATTTAAAGATGTAATTATTAAATTCATTCATTATGAAATCTGTGATCCCTGCAGTTTGGCGCAACCTTGTGTGACTCAAGTGTGACAGTCGATCTAACTATCTGATTATTTCATTATTCAAATCTGTCTTTTTCTACTCCAGGAAGGAGTGGAGTCTGGATCCAACTTGTAGGTGTTAAATTGTATCTTGTGAGTTCTTTCTATCTATCTATCTATCTATCTTTCTTTCTATCTTTCTTCATTTCTTTATTTAAATCAATGTTGATATCATTTTGTTATCTCTCTAGGGGTGAACTATGAGAAATTATCTCTTTATTCATTCATTTTTTGTTCAAATCTATGGTTAAGAATTAAATGTCTCTTCACTATTGAGCAATCATTTAGGCTTCACGCATAAAACACCATCCACTTGTTTAAGGTTTATTCATTTAAATATTAAAATCTGTCAGTATGTATTCAGTGATCACTGGAGTTTTGAGCCTCCTTAGGGGAGACCGTTGTACCAGACCATCACATCATCTAATACTACACTTACTTCTTTAAATGTTAAACTAGGAAATTAAGTAATAATTCACCATTTAATTTACGTATTTAAAATACAGGTAATGTTATGGACCAGAAGTCCCTTTTGGAGTCAGATTTTGGGAGTTGATAATGTAATATCATCTCATTACTTCATCATTTAGCTATGTAAATTGATCTTTACATCAGCGATAGGTTGAGGACTTTGGTGCCATCTCGTCAGTGTTACTATATAAGGCCCTCTAAATAATTATCAATTTAATTTTTTTAAAAACATCATTATTTCAGGAAGATTTCAGTCTGACTACTCCATGTGGGATTTAAGAATGCACCACCATGGCATCATTCAATCATATTTCATTATATATTAATTATTTAAATCGATGAAGATATTGTTCTTTTTACTAGAGTCGGGCCATTCCTCCATGGGAGTTACTCACGTGCAATTATTTAGTTATGTAAGTACTACTTCCTTGACAATCACTGGAGTTTGGTTCCATCTTATGAAAGTGAAGTATGGAGGACTATCCAATTATTAACTTATTAGATTGCGTAAGTCATGATGGTGTCATCTGTCATTTGGCTGCTGAGGGATTGACACAGCAGTAGATCGGTACCAGAAGCTGTGCCCAGAAAATGGGGGACACTGCCTTATATGGTGATTACTGATTACGTAATAGTAGATTTTTAACAATCGAATGATTACACGATTTAAAAAAAAAAAAAAAAAAAAAACTCTACTGTTTCCCATCATCAGTTTCTGAGAGGTTGCAACAGAACTGACCCATGAAGGACACAGTGACCACCGATTTTACAAATGGAATAACTGAATAATCTCCTGATCAGGGAATCTCATCTATTGAACTCTATCGGGCTCGTAACATGACACCCCACCAACAATAAATCACTGTAAATAGCCATATTAGAAAGCGGGGTACAGGACTTAATAGAGAACAGTCAATTGAGGAATCCAAAATAACTGAAAGAGACTTAAGACACTGCTCAAATCCTTAATCATCAGCCTAATGCAAATCTAAACAACTCTGAGAAACCATGGGATTAAGCTCTTCTAAAGGTAAGAGAATGAAGAGGAGTTAATTTTATTTTCAATGAAGGGAAAGGGTTTATGGTACAGGCGATTAATTGTATTGTTTCCGTTCTAGAAATTAGAAAACTGAAGCATAGAAAACAGGTTTAAAATACTCATCATTGTACTTGAATGGCACAATGATGCTTTCGTTTTCATGCTTATGTCACTATAGGCAAGTAGTAGCTTGAGAGATTGGTAAATATGTAGAACTCAAAAGAAAGAGCCCTGCTTTGTTTTTCTGAGAAACTCAGTGAGGCTGTAAGGTTAGTTCATCGGTGGGTATACTCCTTCAAGCATGTGGGAGGGGCACTAGAATGTGACAGAATGTTGGTTCATAAATGTAGCCTGGCAACCCTGCTTGCATTCTGTATCCTGGTATCATGTGCCAATGACCAGAGATAAGCTTCGGGAATGGGATAACATGGGACATTACAGTCTCCCAAGATAACTATCTCCTAAAAATTTAATGACTGCATTTCATTCACCTAAAAATGTCAAAGCCACACCTCTGGATGTATGCCTACAGCTTTTATTGGTTAGCAAATTCAAGATTACCTGATCATCAGTGAACATAGTCTGTGGATAAACTGTTCAAAGTCTTCTGTTTATGAATCCTCTCTCTCCAAAGAAGAAAAACTACGGAACAAAAGATAATAAGACTCACAATTATTCATCAAAAGGTGAGTTTGCCATTGTTGACTTCCTTCAGGAAGGTGATAATCCATTTGTTAGACTAGACTTATTGATTTTTGGATTGCAGTCCATCTCTTTTGAGGCAGCCGTCCAACATTAAATATGTGATATCTTCTAAAAAACGCTGCATACCCAATGACAGTTCAGCATTTAAACATGTTACTACCCAACTCTGCAATTAAAAAAGGGATGAACCTGGGAGTTTTCCACAATCATGTTGGAGTCAACTGATGCTCAATTGTGTGGGGTATGGCAGACCATTTCATCCTCTGATTATATTGGTATTTGATTATTAAAATAGGACATTAGATAATCCATGATCAGTGGGTTGTGGTGAAGTGATGTGGGTTGCAATTATTATAGACCATCTTAATGTAAATTATGTAGTTAAAATATTTAATTTAATTAAGACAGCATCGTTCATGACCCTGGTTTGGAGCTACCTAAGGGAAGTGGATGATGTAACATGAACTCATTATTTGATTATTTAATTATATAAAATGATTATATCGTCCATGACACCTGGAATCTGGTGCCACAGATCATCTAATTTAATAATTAATGTATTTATATTGACAATCTGTGTTAATCCCCAAGATAATGTAAATATTTGTATATTAATGTAAACAAAAATCCACCATTCAAAGAAGAGACCTGTAAAGTTCCCACTTGTGGAGTTAATGGGCAATATCATCACATTTTATGATTCATTTTTTCAATTGATGATGATGACATCCTTCATGACTGGAGTCTGGCCATGCTTCCCTGCCAGTAGAATGCTATATCCCCTATTTATTGTGACAGTTAGCTATTAGTGACTTATTTAATTCTCTAAATTATGTAAACGACTGACAATGACATTACCGTTTACTGTCAGGGACAAGGTTATGAAAGATGTAGACATAGCCAGAGCATTTTTTGAATGACCTGTGCATCTCCTAGAGTACAAGGGGTGCTGGATTATTGAGTCCAGAAGATTGCACGGTGCCAACCGAGAAGTACAAGGACTTCACCAAGGCTGGCACAGTGGTCTGGGTGTTGTCTACCTGCTGTTTGTCCACATCTTCACATCGGTTGTGATCTACCATGAGAGGAAGGAGTGGCACTAGCAGGTCGGCACCATCACCAAGACCTGGCAAAAGGATGACGACTCAGAACATGGAAGAACATCTCTCAGCTCTGCTGTTGATGCTGCTGCTGCACCCATCTTTACAGCTGTTATCAACATTGTGGCTACTACTGCTACGCAGGGGTTGGGCCCATTATCTCATGTCCTGCCGCACCACAACAGAGATTCAGGTGCATGTGATGATGTCAGGCCAATTGAATTCATCAGGGAAGACAGTATGATTCTCTGATGATTAACTGATGGCATTTTAAAAATGCGTGATGACAGCATACAGTTTCATACCTGGCAAGTCTGCCCAGGAATTGATGATACAAAAAAATGTCAATGGCTTACTTATTTAAAGATGTAATTATTAAATTCTTTCATTATATAATCTGTGATCCCTGAAGTTTGGCGCCACCTTGCCTCACACTCAAGTATGACAGATGATCTAACTATCCGATTATTTCATTATTCAAATCTGTCTTTTTCTACTCCAGGAAGAGTGGAGTCTTGGATCCACCTTGTTGGTGTTAAATTGTATATTGTGAATTCTATCTTTCTTTCTTCCTTTCTTCCTTCCTTCCTTCCTTTATTTCTTTCTTATTTCCTTCCTTTATTTAAATCTAGGTTGATATCATTTTGTTATCCCTCTAAGGGTGAATTATGAGAAACTATCTCTTTATTCATTCATATTTTTTGTTCAAATCTATGATTAAGAACTCAATGTCTCTTCAGTATTGAGCAGTCATTTAGGCTACACGCATAAAACACCATCCACTTGTTTAATGTTTATACGTTTAAATTTGAAAATCTGTCATTATGTATTCAGTGATCACTGGAGTTTTAAGCCCGCTTAGGGGAGACCGTTGTACCAGACTGTCACATCATCTAATACTACACTTAATTCCTTAACTGTTAAACTAGGAAATTATTAATTCATCATTTAATTTACGTATTTAAAATACAGTTAATGTTATGGACGAGAAGTCCCTTTTGGAGTCAGATTTTGGTAGTTGATGATGTAATATCATCTCATTACTTCACCATTTAGCTATGTAAATAGATCTTTACATCAGCGATAGGTTTAGGACTTTGGTGCCATCTCATCAGTGTTAATATAAAAGGACAACTAATTAATTTTCAATTTAATTTTTTAAATTCCTCATTATTTCAGGAAGAGATCAGTCTGACTACTCCATGTGGGGTTTAAGTATGCACCACCATGACATTATTCAATCATTTTTTATTATATATATTCATTATTTAAATCGATGAAGATGTTGTTCTTCTTGACTGGAGTCGGGCCATTCCTCCATGAGAGTTAATCACGTGGCATTATTTTATTATCTAAGTACTACTTCCTTGGCAATCACTGGAGTTGGGTTCCATCTTATGAAAGTTAAGTATGGAGGACTATCCAATTATTAACTCATGTGATTGCATAAGTAATGATGGTGTCATCTGTCATTTGGCTTCTGTGGGATTGACACAGCAGGAGAACGGTACCAGAAGCAGTGCCCAGAGAATGGGGGACACTGCCTTATACGGTGATTACTGATTACGTAATAGATTTTTAACAATCGAATGATTACACGATTTTAGAAAACTGTACTGTTTCGCATCATTGGTTTCTGAGAGGTTGCATCAGAACTGACCCATAAATGACACAGTGCCCACCGATTTTAAAAATGGAATAACTGTATAATCTCCTGATCAGGGAATCTCATCTAATGAACTCTGTCGGGCTGATAACATGACACACCACCAACAATAAATCACTCTAAATAACCATATTAGAAAGCAGGGTACAGCACTAAATAGAGAATAGTCAATTGAGGAATCCAAAATGACTGAAAGAAACAGAAGACACTGCTCAAATCCTTAATCATCAGCTTAATGTAAATCTAAACCACTCTGAGAAACCATGGGATCAAGCTCCTCTAAAGGTAAGAGAATGAAGAGGAGTTAATTTTATTTTCAATAAAGAGAAAAGGATTATGGTAGAGGCGATTCATTCTATTGTTTCCATTCTAGAAATTGGAAAATTGAAGCATAGAAAACAGGTTTAAATACTCATCATTGTACTTGAATGGCACAATGATGCTTTCGTTTTTGTGCTTATGTCACTATAGGCATGTTATAGCTCGAGAGACTGGTAAATATGTAGAACTCAAAAGAAAGAGCCCTGCTTTGTTTCTGTGAGAAACTCGGTGAGCATGTAAGGTTAGTTCATTGGTGGGTATACTCCTTTTAGCATGCGGGAGGGGCACTAGAGTGTGACAGAATGTTGGTTCATAAATGTTGCCTGGCAACCCTGCTTGCATTATGTATCCTGGTAACATGGGCCAAGAGCCAGAGAGCAGCATCGAGAAAGTGTTATCATGGGACATTACAGTCTCCCAAGATAACTATCTCCTAAAACTTTTAATGACAGCATTTGATTCGCCTATGATCCCATGGTTTCTAGGTATTGTTTAGATTTTCATTGCTCTGGAACAGCCAGAACCAGGGCCAGTGCCAGAGCCAGGGCCAGGGGGCAGGGCCAGGGGGACAGGGCCAGGGGGCCAGGGCCAGGAGGCCAGGGGGCCTGACACAGGCCCGGGGGCCAGGGACAGTGGGCCAGGGCCAGGGGGGCCAGGGTCATGTCCAGTGCCAGGGGGCCAGGTGGTCAGGGCCAGGTGGCCAGGGCCAGGGACCAGGAACAGGGGGCCAGGGCCAGGGGGCCAGGGCCAGGGTGCCAGGGCCAGGGGGCCAGGTCCATGGCCAGGGGGTCAGGGCCAGGGCCAGGGGGCCAGGGCCAGGGGGCCAGGGCCAGGGGGCCAGGGCCATGACTTTCACTCATGACTTTCACTCATGATTTTAACAATCTTATAGGCCTCGTTGGGAAGTTTGATTTCTCTAATTCCAATCCTACACATTTGCTTTGTATTATATAAAGCATATCATATTGGAGGAAACCGTTAAGACTTTAAACACCTAAGTACCTGTGTTACAGGAATGAGTGCTCACAATATTGTGTATTCACAAGTTAAAATATGTTTGGTTAAAGATTTGCTTTAATTTTTATTACGTAGTGCCAGTGCATGGATTTTTGTTCGCTCACACTTGTTCCCAAGAATGTTAACCTTTTGAGTTTCTTGTAGCAGGAACTACACAATTTTGTCAAAATCCTGACATAGGTCATGGCAATGAACGTTCCATAATTTTTCTCATTCATATCTCTAAACCTGTCTCTATCATTTCTTTATCATCTTGATATGAAGTGATAGGGAGAGGCCATGAAAGAGGAAATAAAAATCATACAATTTGGTGAAGATTTTATTCATCATACTTTTCTTTAATTTCAATAATTCATTTTTTTTTTTGTGAAGCTCGTTTCTTACTAAGTTCACTACACCCCTCCCAAGATAAATGACAAACTGACAAACAGGTCAGCCCTTCTGATATAATCTGCAACCTGAGAGAGAGAGAGAGAGAGAGAGAGAGAGAGAGAGAGACAGAGACAGACAGAGACAGACAGATAGACAGAGAGAGAAAGAAAGACAGCATGAGGAGGGAGAAAGGGAGAGGAAAGAGATAATGGGAGCAAGAGAGACGTCAACCCAAGCTTCTCCACCTTCTGTTTTCACACTCTGTACCAAAGGCACCTCATATAAGACTGGGAAGAAACCTCCCTTATGACTGGTGTCTCTGCTTGAAGCTCTGATTGGCTAACAAATCCTGAGTTACAAGACTAAATGAGCAGAAAAGACACAGAACTTGAGGTCAGGTTTGGACCAGGACTACCAAACATTCTAAACTCTTTGTATAGATACAGAAGCCATTAGGATTTCCATGCAACAATCCAGCCACCCTGGTTTTGCGTATCTTGGTTCAAGTATGGCTTCTTCCTTCTTCCCAGGGATGATATGGAGAGGAAGGATTCAGGAGATGGTGGGATCACTTTTAGCAGTTGATGTGGTTTGCAAGGTTTCACTTAGTCACCATCCTGTAGACCATCGTCAACTGTTCCTTGAGAGATGGACAAAGCAGGTTGTGCAAAGCTTCAGACTTAATATTGAGCTGCAGTTGGAGAGAGGATGTTCGAGTCCTGGCAGTGTTTGGTAGCACTGTTCCAAGCCCTACCTTCAGGGTGTCAAGGGGGCACTCCCCCTGGATTCACCTCAGTTCAGCAGAGAAGATCGATTCCAGGGCTTGGAAGGAACCTGAGCTTTAGAGAGGCCTGTGACCTGGAAAGGTTTCATAAGAAGAAGATACTGGCCCTGGAGAGGACTTGTATGGAGTGACAGTCAGGTGCTAAGGAGAAACCACCAGGGCAGGAAGAGGAGATATGGGGAGTAGGAATAGGGCCAGGTTGCATAGGGAGAGGGAGAATCCAATAAATCAATCATTATTAGGCAGCACATATTTTTCTGTGTGTTATCATTTCCCCCTGTTATTTACAAAACATTCATATTATAAAATGTTATAAAGGACACTAGCTGTTAAGTGTGGTGACACAGGCCTTTTAATTCCAGCACTCAGGAGGCAGAGGGAATTCTTTCTATTTGAGGCTAGTTTGGTCAACAAAATGATCTTCAGGACAGCCTGAGATTCAGAGAGAAAACAAGTCTGGAAAAGCAAACAAAAAACCACTGCAACAAACCTCATTTTATGTATCCCTCAAAATGATGAACAAAATATCCCATGTGTCCTAATTGTCTTCCTACTCTTCAAGCCTTGCCCTTTTGCCAGTGGGGGAAAATGTTTGCATTGTGTCTGTCATGTACAATAATTTTTGCATGGGATTTCCTATTTCCTGGCTGATTATTCTTTTCTCCACCAAGGCGTGTTTCTGGTGCACAGTGTTATTAAACTTTAATAAGCATCGCTTAAGTCTTTCTCACCTTGTTGTGTGTATTGACATTCCCACATGGTGTGTATGTCTGTGTGTGTGTGTGAGTGTGTGTGTGTGTGAGTGTGTGTGCAAGCATGCAGGTGCGTGCATGCAAGTGTGTGTGTGTGTGTGTGTGTGTGTGTGTGTGTGTGTGTGTGTGTTTGTAGAACAGAAGACAACTTTTGGGGACTATTTTCCCCAGCATGAATCTCACACAATTAACTCACATCTTCTAGACTGGATTCTGAAAATGATTTTATCCCAATTTCCCTTTCTAATCTGGCCTGTTTGCATCTTGATACTTTGTTGAGTTTATTCTTTCATAACTTTTAATAAAAATATTTGCTTTTGTTTTGTGAATTGTGTCTGCATGAATGTATACAATGCGTATGACTGCCTGAAGAAGACACAAAAGAGCACTGGATTACATAGAGCTGGAGTTATAGGCTGTTATAAGTCAATAGACATGGATACTGGGAAATGAACACAGGTATTTGACAATAGCAGTAAGTACTCTTTGCCTCAGACCTAGCTGTACTATTCCTAATTCATATTTGTAATTAAAATGCTTTTTCTTGTATAATTTTAATTACATGGTTTTTATTTTTGTTTTGTTGTTGTTGTCAAGCACATGCCTGTGCAGATGTGCTACCACACAGACTTTAACAATCCAAGGAAACTCTCTGGAGATGGTTCTAGCTTCTTTCACTTTGGGTCACTGGAATTTAACTCAGGTTGTCCAGTTTTGTGAGAAGTGCCATTTCCCAATGATCTACCTTAAAGGGCAATAATTTTAAATTTTGGTTTAGTTTAAATACAGAGTATAGGGTTTCATTGTGGCATCTTTATATATGTGTGATTATGTGCTTCCTTGTTTGTTTTCTTCCCACAATACTCTCCTCTTTGACCCTCCCCATCTCTAACTGATTCCATTTCTTCTCCCATGTACTTTTAAAACCTATTTACTAGTTTTTTCAAGTAAACTTTGCAAGTTTGCAAGTAAGCTTGTTGAGTGATTTTTTGTATCTATCAAAATAGGCTTCAAAGAAAAATTAATCAAAAGAGATGGGGAAGAACAATTCCTATTCAAAGAAAAACTCCACCAATATGACATTTGATATTGCCCCAAACACAAGATGGGAAATATACCCAAGAGGATTTGACAGCAAGAAGCTATTAAATCAGGGTTAAAATTAACAAAATATAGAAACAAAGAAAAATAAAATTATTCAAAGAAAAACATACGTTTTTGAAAAATCAACAAGATGGACGAAACAGTATCAAAATTAACTTAGAGATACAGAGATAATATAACAATTAATAAATTCAGAAATTAAAAGGGGACATAACAGTAATCAACAACACCATAGAAAATACTTTTAAAAACACCTCATTCACCCAAAGTGGGAATAGTAAAGAAATACGTATTTTTCTTGGTAGGTACCACATATCAAAGTTCAATGAAAACAGCATGGAGAAATTAAATAGAGACCTATTACACACAATGAAACAAAATGAATCATTACAAGCCTCTCAACTAAAAATAAGTAAATAAATAAATAAACAAAAGCTGAGTGCAAGTTTGTTTTACCATTGGATTTTACCAGACTCAAAGAAGAGTTACAAATGGTACTCCTCAACGTATCCCATGATATAAAAACAAATGAAACTTTACCCAATTTATTTTATGATGCCACAGGTACACAACCATATGTTCAGGCTCTTTTTTCAAATAATCATAGATAATTTATGTCAGATGTTACTACATCATATATCTTGAACCTAATGCATGGTACAGTGGATATTTGTGTTTCTGGATAGCCCTTAACAATTTGAATATTTCAACCAGGTAGACAGTTTCTGGGGATTCCAATTTCAAAAATTCATAGCAATTCTGCCTGATGACCTTGAGATCATTAACCAAACTCAGCACAAATATCCAGAGCTGTGGGAACTATAAAGATAATTAGAGACCAATTTCTCTCATGAGCATAGGTGAACAAATAAAAACACTTACAAACAGATTCCAAGAACACTATAAAAAGATCATGCAATCCAATAAAAGAGGCCTCATTTGACATAGGTTGTAATAGTACATCTACAAAAAAAACAGTAAATATAATCCTCTATAAAAGAGGAGAGAGAGATAAATTCAAAGTAAGGCTGATAAACCTGGACAACAAGGCAAGGTTATAAACTCTATATCTACTCAATATTCTAATTGAAGTACTAGTTAGAGCAATGAATCATTGGAAGATATCAATGGAATATAATTTGGAAAGGAAGATGCTGGACTATTATTACAGGTACACATCAACGACATTAAAACTCAGCAAGGGAAGAACAGGTGATAAACACTTTCAATAAATTGACTGGGTAGCACAGTAACAATAAAGCAACCAACCAACCAAACAACAAATAGTAGTACTTCGATGTAAAAACAACAAACAGCCTAAGCAAGACATAAAGGAAACAGCAGTCATCACAACAGCCTCAAATAATATAAAACATGTTCAAGTAATTCCAATAAAGCAAGTGAAAGAATGCATGTGAAACACTTTTAAGTATATGAACAAAGAGTTTGAAGACGATATGAGAAGATGTAAGGATTTCTAGTGCTCATGTAGCATTAACCCAGTCAAAAGGCCATCCCTCTAACAACAATTTACAGATTCACCACAATACCCATAAAAGTTACAACAAACTTCATTAAAAACTGAGAAAAAACAGTTTGTACCTTCATATGAAAAACAAAAAGCATAGGTAAAACAATTCAACAGTAAAAGAATAGCATGGCTCTGTCCAGAAAACAAACATGTTCAACAATGGAATGAATTAAAGACCACGGCATATAATCAAAACACAGGTGGACATTTGAATTCTGATGAGGAAATTCAGAAATAAAAAATGGAAAAACAAAACAATAGCACCTTCAAATGGTGCAGGTAAAACTGAATTTTTATATGAATTGAAATAGATTCATTTACATCCACCTGCACAAGACTCAAGGCCAAGTGTGTTAATTTTCCCAACACAAAATCAGACACACTAAAACAAAAACAAGACCAAGTGTGAAAAACTGGCAAAGGAGACAACTTCCTGAACAGACCAACAATAAATAAATGGGACCTCATAAAACTGCAAGGATTGTGTAAGACCAAGGACACTTAAATGTGAAGCAATGACATCATGAAAAAAAAATGATTTCTGCAGTTCCTTGTGCTAATGCCAACTACAATAAAAGCAGGGGAAAAAAATTCCTTCTTTCCCTCCCTTTTTGTACTGTGACCACCATTGTATTGGTCAGTGAACTCAGTTCATATACAGGTCCCTCTTCATGGGTAAGTCCCTCATAAAATCAGAGGGATTAGAAGAAATACATCTCCTGTGGTATTTTCTATTTCAAAAAACAATGAGTGTCTTGCCTGAAAGCAATGCAAAACTGTCAACCCAGGACAATCACTACAGTCTGGATTAAAATTACAAACAACTCATCAATTAAATAGTGTCAGGCAAGCCTGAGCCACAGGACTCATTAGTATAAACAACTTGTTCCTAAGTTTCCTAAAGCTGTGTCACTGTAATACAGTTGGTTCTTCCTGTTCTGGCAACAACACAACTATAAAATTGCTTTTACTACTACCTCATAACTGCTACTATTATGAATCATATATATCTGTGTTTTCTGATTCTAAACATCTATATGGAAGTCCATCCTAATTGGAAAGTGAATACTGAGTAGTTTAAACTTCCCACCGTAAACTGTGCACACATCAATTCTGTCAGTTTTCATTCACATGGAAAAAATGACTGCAGGCTGCTAAGGAGACATGAGTGACAGGGAATGGTGAGAAGAAATTATAAGACAGCATTGTTCAAAGCCATGTGCTACATGTGAAGAAGAAGAAGAAACTTATCCTAATTTGGCTAGAGATTTGTGCCACACTCAACAGCAAATACCTTGCTAATGTGAACCAATGGATTGGGTTATTAAAGGAAGTATACAAATGTTGAAGGAGGATAATCAGACAATAAATCACAAAAGGAATGCAGAACAACTCAAAAACATTGTAAACAAATCCACAGTGGCCTTGGTACAGACAACCACAATCCCAATACTTGGACATTACGAAATCACAACTCTGCTATATTCTGGGCCTTTTCCATTATGGTAACTCCAGCAGCTGATTGCCTACCATTTCCCCCTTCAATGTACACTATAAACTATTCCTTCTATTTTGCTTTGAATGCCGGAGACATGTTCCACACAGAATTCCTTTTCTGGTAACTGCAATGGATATATGACTACTGGACTCAAATTTGTAATTTGAAAACTCAGAGATGGTACAGCCCATTAATTTAAGTATTTAGTTGGTAAAATAAGAGGGAAGTAAGTTCATTGATCTGGAGAATAAAAGGCTGGGGACAAAAATCACCTGAGCTGAAAAAAGAGTGCTGTCTCAGAAACATTTTCTATAATTATGGAGATACAGCTTTAATATGTCTTCCAAGGCAGAATTCACTCCACATATTTAAATGAGTAATAAACCCAAATATCTTTAAGAACTCTGAGCATCAAACTCTGGCTAATCTCAAAGAGGTGATGTTGTGCAATTTTAATTTAGTATATGTTAATCTCTTTATGCCTATGAACATATTTTAAATGATGGTGGGAAAGGTGATGTTGAGTTTATTTAACTCTAGGAAGCTGTGGTTATTTGAATGTCTAGAGCATCCTGATGGTCTAATGAAGTGCTGACTGACCAAGAACAAGACAGAAGAAAGGATAGGCAGGGCTGGAAGGCAGATAGTAAATAAATATGAGAAGTGCAGCATGGAATGAATATGAGAAATCAGCAGAATAGATGAAG
>NW_026125831.1:0-94263 GCF_943737965.1 Phodopus roborovskii
TATCATCAAACCAATATTGGCTCCCTCTTTTATGTTCTCTCTCTGTCTCTGACTCTCTCTCTCTCTCTTTCCTATTTTCCATTCCTAACCAGGCTCAATCCTCCTGGTGCACATGCCTTCCTCTCCTCCCTCCATTTTCTCCTCCTCTCTCTCCATTAGCTGTCTTCCCCCACTTTACCTGAGGTATGGGGGACTTGTCCTTCCAGTTCTGTGAGGGACTTTATATGGAATCTCTTAGAATACAACTTGTCCCTGGTTCCTCTGGTGATGTGAATTATAGGCTGGTGATCATTTGATCTGGTTCTAAAATCCTACACCCACATGGTGGGTCACAATTATCTGTAATTCTCTTAACTGGAGACCTGATACCCTCTCCTAGATTCTGAAGGCTCCTGTCACATTTATTAAATAAAAATTTTGGAAAGTAAAACTGAAACTTTGATACTACTATGTATATGAAGCTATAGTGTTTATTATGTATTTTTAGGTAAATATTCAGAAATTTAAAAATGGCTCTTCTCCTGTATTTCCTGGGTCATATGTCTCACACTAGGTACTCTGACCTTTTCAGAAGTTGCCCACATCCTTACCATCTCAAGGATTTTCATATTACATCCACGGTAGCCTCACTAACGTACCTAGTGTACATAGCATCTTCATTTGGAATTTCAATTGCGGAGTGTTCCTCAACACCACAATCTTGCAGCTAAGCCTATTTTTTGTCAAGAAAGACCTGGAATTGACTGTTTATCATGATAATCATTTAGCCACTTGTAGCTGGTGGCTTCTGTGTGTGGATTGGGAAGACACAGAACATCCTTGTCAATTTCCACAAGTCAGTCCTGGCCTGGAAGTTCAGTGATAAGCCTGCCATGCAGCATTCCTCTCTATGCATAGACTGCAGGCAGCTGTGTGGGATGGAGCCCTATGTTGCATGCTGCACTGCTTATTCAGAAAAGGATGGGACTTGCTCCTTGCCTCTGCTCCCTCTTTGGGTGCTGACCAAGGGCATGTCAAGGTTGTCTAGTGCTACAGCTTCTCATCCTGTGCCAGGAATGTCACATGTATCAAAGGTGACTCCATCCCTTGAGGCAACAAGCACTACAGGATGGGAAACTAATGTGCCTTCTTCAGACCTGGGCTCCTGTTTCACCTTTCTGTCTCTGGGCTCCAGGTTCTGCTGTCTCCACCAAACCCTGATTCTGGCCCTCTGTGTTTTTCCAAACTTTCCCTATCAGTCTAGAACTCACAGGTAGTCCATCAGTTTACACACCTTGCTCCTACCCACATTTCCCCCATTGCTTCTGCAGTACAAACCCCAAGAGCTCTGGATCCGTGGGCAAGCCCAGGTGCATGATGTCAGCAGGGCCCTGCTCCTTTATTAATCATCTCTGGTAGAGGTTATGACTATGGCAATGGGTCACATCATTTATGGGTGCCTCAAATGATTCTTCCCACATCTCTTATCCCACTGATTGCTCAGCAAAGGTCCCAAATAATTACATAGATGGCTAAGGGTAAACTCTCTCCCATCTGAAGTTTACTTTCCTTTCCTGTTATCTTCGGCATGGGCTCTCACTCCTTTCTGGGCTTCAGGAACCCAACCCTAATGCTACCACCAACCATAATGCTCACCCTAACTCTAACCATACCCTAAATAGAACTCTCATTGTCAGAAATACATGACCCTAACTGGATGTCATAGCCCCATATGGGGAGAGGGGGGTGAATGGGAGGGGTAGTGGTCAGGGTGCAAGAGAAGCGGGACAGAATGTAAGAGCGAGAAAGGGTGGGGAGTGAGGGATAGGAATCAACAAGTAAAATAAAAAATAATAATTGAAAAAATTCAGTATGCAGGGGGTTCAGAACGTGCCCATGAGGAATAGTGGATCTAACAGAGATCTTGAGGTCTTTAGCTGAGGGAACTCTAGCAGAGGCCCAGTGATGGCTTTCAAGTATCCAGTAGGACGTTTTATTTCATTAAAAAATTATTAATCATATGTAGTATCCTACTTGAATATCTCATGGTAGAAAAGACGAGGGCCAACAATCTCATTGTAGATGGTTGTGAACTATCATCTGGTTGGTGGGAGTAACTCATATCCTCTTTAAGTACAACCAGCATGCTTGAACATTTAGCCATCTATCCATTCCATTGTTGTGTTTGAAGAAAAGGCCTCATTATGTAATTTTGACTGGCCTGGTATTCATTGAGATTCATGCTTTTGGCTCCTGAGTACTGTTGGACAGGATGTGTAGAAAGGGGAACACTCCTCCACTGCTTTTGGGAGTTCAAACTTGTACAGCCATTTTCAAGATAGGTATG
The DNA here is from genome assembly GCF_943737965.1 of Phodopus roborovskii. Taxonomy (NCBI): domain Eukaryota; kingdom Metazoa; phylum Chordata; class Mammalia; order Rodentia; family Cricetidae; genus Phodopus; species Phodopus roborovskii. Next base: position 2,327 of record NW_026125831.1, read on the forward strand.
GCAGTTCCTCAGCAAGATGGGAATTGGTTTACCACAGGACCTGGCAATCCCCCCATATGCATATACCCATATTAACCACATTCATGCAACAAAAAAATGTGTTTAATTATTATCTATAGGAGCATTATTTGTAATAGCAAGAACCTAGAAGCTACCCAGATGCCTCTCAGCTGAAGAATGGATAAAGAATTGTGGCACAACTACACAATCTACTACTAATCTACAGAAAAAATGTAATCTTGAAATGCACTGGCAAGTGGATGGTACTTGAAGAAGCAATCATGAATGAGGTAACCCAGGCACAAAAAGTAGAACATGGTAGAGAGGGAGAGAACATAAAAGAGCAATTCATTATTGGTTTGAAGAGAAAATTGAACCTAAAGTTATATCTAGAGACCTACAAGACTGACTCCAACTAACAATCTGAGCTACAGTGGAAAGGTTTCCATTATTGACCTTCCCTGAAAATGAGATCAACAACTAACTTATGTGCCTACATGGAGCCCTCATCTATACTGTAGAAAACAGAAGCAAACACCCATAAGTAAACACTGCATCTAACTAGAATCCAGATGCGAGAGAGAGAGGACAAGATCCAGTTGCAGAAACACATTGAGACAGCTGACCTGATGAAGGAGGAGGTAATAGGACCCCAGACTGATAGGTGTGAATCCAGCATGGAACTGACTCAGAATAGAGCCCAGGGTCTCATGCATGTTAGGCAAGCACTCTCTAAACACTGAGCTACATACATCTCCAGCACAAATTGAACTTTCTGGAAGTTAAGAATTCTCTCCAATAGAAGACACTTAAAATTGGCCAGAAAGGCAATACAGTAAGAAATGAAACTGTTGGTATATAAAGCAGACTTAGGGCCTGTAGCCAAAGTAGGGAAACAAGTGCAAACCAGTAGAAAAAGACAGCCCAGTAAAAACGATCAAGGGCTCAGGCAGACATTTCAGAAACCATGGGCTCTTTTGATGGCCCAGTGAGCAAGTGGAAAGGTTGCAGACTTGTCAGTTGTCAGTGAAATCAACAGGCAAATGGAACCATCAGTGCACAGTCATAAGTCTACACAAAAATGTAAAAACTTAATGGCAGGGCCAGTGAAATGGTAAGGTCACTTCCCTGGCTCCCACAAATTGTCTCTGACTTCCACTCCTGCTATGGGACCTTCTCCCAATAAATGCTTGTTTAAAACACATACACAGAGAGACGGGGGAGGGAGGGGGGGGAGTGAAATAAGAGAGAAAGAGGAACATGCTAGAAGGTGCACACGAGTTCTGTTCATAGTAGCCACAAACTGGAACAACACAAATATCCATCAGCATTAGAGTGGAATTAGGCATGGGTGAGGAAGAGGCCAAGGAGATGGAGAAGCTTGGGGGTCAAACTGAGGGCCTCACAGGTGCTAGGGGCAGTGCTCTGCTGTTAAGCCTCCAAACTCAAACTCTCTGTGCAAAAGTCATTTGTCCTCTGTAGAGCCCAGAGTCCCTGTCTATAAGGTTCAAGGACTTATCCCTTTAAATTGTTCCCGCATCTCCTATTTAGGTGAACTAGGTGGTGTGTACCAATCGAAAGTGCCCCAGTAGATCAAAAGAAGGCAAGAACAAGGCATCCCTTAGCAATTAAACATTCCTGCCATCTGAATGTCAGCTCTAGCGTGAGAGAGCTGTGTTTTCCTGTTGCACAGTGGTGCTTGACATACAAGTATTGCCATGGATGAATCCAAAAGAGGCTGATTAAATGTGATCCTTTCCCTGTGCTCTGAAGTCCACACCCACTGCCAAGAGGGCTGCCTACCTGCAGAGTCTCAGCAGGGTGGGTATCCCCTTACCCCCTCTGGCAGGTGTTAATGAGATTAGCAATTAAAAGGCAGGCCAGCAGAGAGCAGACACCAGGACCTGACTGAGAGCCAGCTCAGGAAATGGAGAAGGCATGGCCTCAGTGAGGCAACCAGCTGGAGTTCCTGTTCGCCTGCATCCCCCTATGCCATGGGCTTGGATAGGGTGGTGTTTCCTGTATGTGTGCCAGATAGTACATTGGAGTTGAGTGCCCACTAGCAGGATACAGGAGCTGCCTGGACGCCGGGGGCAGTGATCCTTGATGTAGGTCGGGTATATCACTTGTTCCTAGATATCCTAGGATGCCCTTACCTTCTGTTAAAAAGAGACATCCTGTCAAATGTAGGAGCCTGGATTTGTTTTGACTCTGAACAGCCATCAGTAACCAATAAACAGGGAAGGAGCTTGATCCTGTGGGCAGTGGATGGTCTGGCTGTCTAAAAGCTATGATGGACATGGCTGTACTGGTCAAAGACTCTGACATGTTAACTTTGGGACAGAAAGTAATTACAATAGCCCCCCATGCACTGGTGACCAGGAGAGCATTGTCAGGCAGCCCACACAACAATGGATGTCCAATGCCCACATGAATCACTGATGCACCACTTGCCATTCTTCTGCCTGAGAAGACTGATAAATAAGTAATTTGGGACTGTCATCACCTGCTGATTAAAGAGGCAGGAGATTGCAAAGACCTTACAGTCTTCCCTCTGGCCGTGGAAACACTAACTTAGTTCACTGATGGGAACAGTTACCTTGTGAAAGGTAAAGAAAGTACTGGGACAAGGATGTGAATGGAAACCTGCATGGTTTGAGCCAGCAGCCTGCCAGAAGGAACCTCAGCATGAGAAGCTGAGCTCTTGGCCTTAACACAGGCCTTGTAGCTGGCAAAGAAAAGAAAAAATCTGTAAACCTGTACACGGGCAGCAGTTATGCTTTTATAACTGTCCATGTGCACGGGCTGTCTGTAAACAAAGGGGACTGGCTAAGCTTTACTGTGAGCAAGTCAGAGAGCCAGAGATGAGCTGACACCTGCATTCCTCCACATTTTCTCCCCACTGTCCTCCTTGAGTCGCTGCTGTAATTCTCATTATGGACAGTGACCTGGAGCATAAGCTAAGTAATCCCCTTTCTGGCCTACATTGTGTGTGGTCAGTGTTTTAGCACAGCAACACATGCTCACCAGAATGGTAAGATATGATTTTCTTCTTTTCAACTGTGGTGAAGTAAATGTATGTTTTATTGTTTATTTTCATCTCATTTGTTCTTTTTCCAAGATAGGCTCTTAGCAATACAGTCCTTTGTGGCCTTGAACTTGTGACTCCTGTCTCAAGCTTCTGAGTACTGAGAAGGCATGTACCATTCCACTGGTTTGTAATTTTCACTAATTAAATATGACATGGTTACATTTAAGTTTCTTTATGTATACTTATTTGTTTTGAGGCAGGCTCTTGCTTTGTAGCCAAGGCCAGCTTGGAGGTAGTAGCAGTCATCTGTCCATACTTCCAAGTGCTGCAATTATCAAACTTGCACTACACATAGTTACCTAAATCCATGGGGCTTTTTGTAAAAGTAAAAAATGATATATGTTTAGGCTTAAATTTTGTGGTGTTCAAAACAAGCTGGTGGGTATCTAAGACAGAGGAATGTGTTGTCTGTGTAGCAATGCAAATGGAAAGCATTCCTAGTTGAAGGAGGGATATATATGACAAATGTGGAAGGCAGTTACCCTATTCACCCTGCTTATAATTTTTTTTTGTTTTACAGAGCATAATAATATTTTAACTTTAGAGAAATGGGAGGCATTGGTGTTTGTTTGAAAGAGGGGGTTAGGAAACACTGAATAAATTGATTAATTTGAAAACTACTTCCCTCAAAGCCATGAAAACCTGAAGTCAATCCTCACAATTCTTGAAAATTAATCCAGATTGCTGTGTTGTGGATTATGCCTTTAACACCAGTACTTTGGAGGCAGAGGCAGAGGCAGAAAGTTCTCCAAAGGTCAGCCTGTTGTACAGAGTAAGTTTCAAGACAGCCAGGGCATCCTATAGGAACCTTGTCTCGAGTGAAAAAACATAATGGTTGCATATACTTCTAACTTCAACATTGATAGGTGGAATGAGAAACTTCACCTCCAAAATACATAAAAATAAGACAGCAGCTGAAGATAGGTTGAGCAGTTGCAAGCATTTTCTGCTCTTTTGCATAAGAGCAGGTGTCAGTTTCAGGCCATGTGGTGGACTACAACTGTCCTGAACTGCTATTCCAGGGAAACCAGCCCTGACTTGTGACTTCAGTGGTCACCAGGTTCAAAAGCAACACACTTAAATACATGAAGGAAAGAATCTCATAGTCTTGTAAGTTAGGCATTTATATCAAAAACCCAGGTAGACAGTATCACCCCAAACTTGATTTCTGTCCTCCATTCCTTCTTCTTATATATGTCTGAGCTACCATCCACCACCAGAGAATAAATCGTACATAAGAGCCCAGTATATGTAGTGATACAAATAGTTGTTACCAGACAAACTTAAAACTTTTGGCTCCTTTAATGATCAAACCTGTGTACCACTCAGCCATCCAGGATGATTCTGAAAATATGGGACACCAGGGAGAGCTGAGTAATAATGTTGAGGTATCTCATGTTCCATTACTAGTAAAGTAGAATCATACCACCCATGTGTATAGATGGAATAATACGAATAGTCAGACTGCCTTTCAAAGGTAAGGATAATTGATCCTTCAAGAAGACCATGACATTAGAGCATTTTCCTTAAGTTAATATAAATGATGTAGATGTGCTAAATAAAAAATACTTTTTTTTTTCTTAAACACTCAAGTTCACTCATGTGGATTTAGGCACATGAGAACCTTTGGAGTATACTAATCACATCTGTTTTCCCTGAATATAAGTCAATTTTTAAACAATGATTAGTGAAACTTTATTTTACAATATATAAATAATACTCACTCTACTGCCTTCTTTATATACTAGGAATGGGGCAGGATCTACTGTATTCATAGTAATGCGCAAAGAGGTGATCATGGGAATATTAGAGTAAGTACTGTGTAAATTGAGTTCTGTATTGAAAGTGAAATACTGGCTGTGTTTATACTTGCAATACAGTTTTGCTGAGTACATATTGCTTTTGTCCCATTTGTGGGGATGGAATTTCATTAAGATTGTTGTTAACTTGGAGCAGGGCAATAATTCAGGGGTGTTTTACTACAGTATAAATTGGAGCAGTCTCTATTTACTACCAAAGATATTACACGCAGGGCTATAATTCAGGGATATTTTACTACAGTAGGAATTGTAAAAGGAAGTTGAGCATGGTGACTGATACCTGTAAGCTTAACCTGAAAAGGAGGTTGGAGTATCAGGACCCTGAGGTATTTCTTTGCCACATAGCAGAAGTCAAGCACGAAACAAAGTCATAATTGTTCTTTCTTGCTAGAAGTATTAGGTGATCCTTTTTTTCAATATTTTTTGTTTGGCATAACCTACATTTTTGGCAGTTTATCTCTGTGTAAAAGCCCTGCCCATCTTAGCCCATAGTTTGTATTCAAGGGTGGTCTCCAACTCACAGGTAACCACTGCCCTTCTGTCTCCCAAGTGCTACATTTAAAAAATTGTGCCACCACCCGAGGCTTAAACTGCCTTGTATGTCAATTTAACCATTTGGCATTCCTATTATTTTGTAATTCCATTACCATCCTTGCACCTTACTATAATCATATCTGGTTTCATAAAAAAAAGAAAGAGAAAAGTCTCCATTAACTAGAAAAGAATTGGACACTCAAGTAGAATATCTCAAAAAATGTAAAAAAGAGAGAATTCATAAACATAAACTACTCTTATAACAATATGAGGAACTCTGTAAACTTCTTCATAGGCCTGTGTACGATGTGCATATCACCTCTGACCCAACTGTAGAGAAGCTGAACCTGTTCCAACAACATGTGGCAACTTTGAGGCAAACAAAGGTATGCTGCTGCATTCATTCCCCCATAAAATTTGATTGGAATTAATGTATCTCATAATAATTTTTGATTGTTTTAAAAGATTAGGAATGAACAGTTTGTCAACATTAATAAACATATCATATTGTGTATGAAAAAACTGGAACTAACTTCTGATTCAAGTTTTGAAAAAGATGGAGTGTGTCAATTTCAAAGTGTATTTTCTGTGTCATTGCAGAGTATTGTGGCACTACATATGTTGCTTTTGCAGGTAATAGGTGTTCAGATTATGCAGTATCAACTCACTTGTATTTATCAATTTGAAAAACCTGACAGCTTTTGCCTTAATACTAAATAAGGAGCCAGTTTGTATTAAGGGATGCTGAGGTAGGCATAATCAGTTTTTGACCAGCCTTGTACACAGAGTGATTTGGGGACAGGCAGGGCTACACAGGGAAACCCTTTCTCGAGTAAACAAACAGAAAGGGACAAAATATGTGAAGACACCCAACCATAATACAGTATGGAATAAATCTGTTTGTTTACTGTGTGTATGTGTGTGTGTGTGTGTGTGTGTGTGTGTGTATGTGTGTGTGTGTGTGTGGCGGGGGGTGGGTGTGGGTGTGTTTGTTTATGTTATGGGGAGAGAGAGACAGAAGCACAGATAGACAGAGACAGAGCAATAGAGTGATCACGTGTCAAAGTCAATTCAATTCCAATTGTCCATCTTATTTATCAGGTTCACATTTAGGAAGGTAAACTTTTCTGCCACTGAGACTTACAGATCTCTCTCACCTTTCCAGTGCTATTATGTAGTTGGACTTTCTTGTCAGATTTTCTTGGAACAATCCATCCCCAAATAATGACACAGACATTTCTAAATTATGAATGATTGGCCTTTAACTTAACCTTGTTCCAAACAATTTCCTATACCTTAACAAATGTCTATTAGCCTATTGTCTATTATTCTGTATTTGCAGCTCCTTCCTTGTCTTCCTGGCATGGGTCCAGGCCTAGATTCATTCCCCTGAGTTTTTCTCTCATCCCAGCAATCCTGCCTAACCATTCCTTTTGAGCAATTGGCCGTTTAACTTTTTATTAAACCAATTAAGGGCCTTAGGCGGGCAAGGTAAAAAGCACCCTATTTTCACATAATGATCAAATGTCCCACAAGTTTAACTTTTTAATCATCCCCTTCTAGATTTAGCATTTTGCTTGATCTCAGGTCCTTCGTGTTTGTACTTTATTGACTGAGATACCTACTCAGGCCCTATTTTGCTTTGTTGGTAATAGAGGCTGAACTTAAATCTCTTAGTATCAGGAATTCTAGACACTAGCCAATAACCCCTAATTATAGCCCATAATTTACTACTTTTTAATTTAGAAACAAAATCTACCTCAATTTTGTGTGAATAAGAAATGTAATAAAAATTAATTATTGTCTCAGAATGCATAGCACTAGCCATTTTAACTAAACTAATGCTTATTTATGTTAACAATATAAAATTTTATTCCTGAGATGATCATGGTGTTTCATGCCTTTGAACCCAGGACTCAGGAGCCAAAAGCATGAATCTCAATGAATTCCAGGCCATTCACAGATACATAATGAGGCCCTTTCTTAAAAACACAACAATGGAAGAGACAGAAGACTAAAAGTTGAAGCACACTGACTGTACTTACAGAGGATATGAGTTAACTCCCACCAACCAGATGGTAGCTCACCACCATCTACAATCAGATCTGTTGCCCTCTTCTTTTCTACCAGCAGACATTCAAGGAGGGTACTACATATGACAAAATAACTTTTAAAAATGAAATAAAATGTCCTACTGGTTACTTGAAACCCATCACTGTGCCTCTGCTAGAGTTCCCTCAGCTAAAGACCACCAAATAATTGTTAGATCCCCATATCCTCTTGGGAACTTCCTGAGTCCATGCATGCCGGATATTTTTTAAAATTAGTTCATGATTTTTTACATGTAGATCCTTGTTCCCTATATCTCCCTCATTCCTTCCCTTCCTCTTATCATCTGTTGCCCCCTCACATTCTCCCTGACCACCCTGCCATCCTATTCACCCACAATCAACACATAGGGCTAGGCCATCCAAGTGGGGTCATGTATTTCTGACAGCACATTTGAAGTGTTGATTAGAATGTCTCTTCTATGTCTAGGTTTAGGGGGTATCCCTAGATTGGGGGAATGTGTCCTCAAGGTCCTTTTGCGCACCAGGAATACATCCAGGTCCCACTGTCTGAACTCCATTAGACAGCTCACACCTTCTAGCTGATACCCATCTCAGGGGTCTGAGTCAGTTCCATGCTGGATTCACAGCTATCAGTCTGGGGTCCTATTAGCTCCTCCTTCATCAGGTCAGCTGTCTCAACGTGTTTCTGCAACTCGATCTTGTCCTCTCTCTCTCTGCATCTGGATTCTAGTTAGACGCAGTGTTTACTTATGGGTGTTTGCTTCTGTTTTCTACAGAGACTAGATGACTGCTCCATGTAGCGCTCGAGTTAGTTGCTGATCTCATTCTCAGGGAAGGTCAATAATGGAAGCCTTTCCACTGTTGCTCAGATTGTTAGTTGGAGTCAGTCTTGTAGGTCTCTAGATACAAGTTTAGGTTCAATTTTCTCTTCAAACCAATAATGACTTGCTCTTTATGTTCTCTTCCTCTCTACCATGTTCTACTTTTTGTGCCTGGGTTACCTCATTCATGATTGCTTCTTCAATTACTATCCAATTGCCTGTGCATTTCCAGATTCCATTTTTTCTGTAGATTAGTAGTCCATTGTGTAGATGTGCCACAAGTTCTTCATCTATTCTTCAGTTGAGAGGCATCTGGGTAGATTCTAGGTTCTTGCTATTACAAATAATGCTGCTATACATATAATTAAACACTTGTCTCTGTTGCATGAATGTGGATAATTTGGGTATATGGCTATGAGTGGGATTGCCAGGTCCTGTGGTAAACCAATTCCCATCTTGCTGAGGAACTGCCATAGCTATCTTGAAAATGGCTGTACAAGTTTGAACTCCCAAAATCAGTGGAGGAGAGTTCCCATTTCTACACATCCTGTCCAGCAGTACTCAGGAGCCAAAAGCATGAATCTCAATGAATTCCAGGCCTGTCAAAATTACATAATGAGGCTTTTTCTTCAAACACAACAATTGAATGGATAGATGGCTAAAAGTTCAAGCACACTGATTGTACTTACAGAGGATATGAGTTATTTCCCACCAACCAGATGGTAGTTCACAACCATCTACAATGAGATTGTTGCCCTCTTATTTTCTACCAGGAGATATTCAAGTAGGATATTACATATGATAAATAATTTTTAAATGAAACAAAACGTCCTACTGGATACTTGAAACCCATCACTGGGCCTCTGCTAGAGTTCCCTCAGCTAAAGACCTCAAGATCTCTGTTAGATCCACTAATCCTCTTGGGCACATTCTGAGTCCCTACATACTGAATTTTTTAAAATTATTATTGTTTATTTTACATGTTGATTCCTATCCCTCACTCGATACCCTCACTCCCTCTTACATTCTCTCCCCCTTTACATTCACCCTGACCACCTCCCCTTCCATTCTCCCCCTCTCCAATATGGAGCTATGCCATCCAGGTAGGGTCATGTATTTCTGAAATTGAGAGTTCAGTTTAAGGTATGGTTAGAGTTAGGGTGAGCATTATGGTTGGTGGTAGCGTTAGTGTTGGGTTTCAGAAGCCCAGGAAAGGAGTGAGAGCCCATGGTGAAAATAACAGGAAAGGAAAGTAACGTTCAGACAGAAGAGAGTTTCCCCTTAGCAGTCTATGTAATTATTTGGGACCTTTGCTAAGCAATCAGTGGGATTAGAGATGTGGGAAGAAACATTTGAGGCACCCATAGATAATGTGACCCAGAGCCATAGGTCAACACCTCTACCAGAGATGATTAATAAAGGAGTAGAGCCGTGCTGCTATCATGCACCTGGGCTTGCCCAAGGATCCAGAGCTCTTGGGGATTGTACTGCAGAAGCAATGGGGGAAATGTGGGTAGGAGCAAGATGTGTAAACTGATGGACTACCTGTGAGGTCTAGACAGAGAGGGAAACATTGGAAAAACACGGAGGGCCAGAATCAGGGTTTGGTGTGATAGCAGAACCTGGATCCCAGAGACAGAAAGGTGAAACAGGAGCCCAGGTCTGAAGAAGGCACATGGGTTTCCCCATCCTGTAGTGATTGTTGCCTCAAAGGATGGAGTCACCTTTGATACATGTGAACTTCCTGGAAGAGGATGAGGAGCTGTAGCTCTGGAGAACCCTGACATGCCCTTGGTCAGCACCCAAAGAGGAAGCAGAGGCAAGGAACAAGTCCTATCCTTTTCTGAGGAAGCAGTGCAGCATGCAAAGTAGGGCTCCATCACACACAGCTGCCTGCAGTCTAAGCATCGAGAGGAATGCTGCATGCCAGGCATTATTACTGAACTTCCAGGGCAAGACTGCCTTGTGGAAATTGTACAAGGATGTTCTGTGTCTTCCCAGTCCACACACAGAAGCCACCAGCTACAAGTGGCTAAATGATTGTCATGATAAACACTCAATTCCAGGCTCTTTCTTGACAATAAATAGGCTTAGCTACAAGTTTGTGGTGTTGAGGAACACTTGGCAAGTGAAATTCCACATGAAGATGCTATGTACACTAGGTACTTTAGTGAGGCTACCCTGGACGTAATATCAAAATCCTGGAGATTTTAAGGATGTGGGCAGCTTCTGAAAAGGTCAGAGTACCTAGTGTGAGACATATGACCCAGGAAATACAGGAGAAGAGCCATTTTTAAATTCTTAATATTTATCTAAAAATACATAATAAAAACTGTAGCTTCATATACATAGTAGTATCAAAGTTTCAGTTTTACTTTCCAAAATTTTTATTTAGTAAATGTGCATGCATTTGTTCCTGAGTGACAGGAGCCTTCAGGACCCAGAAGAGGGTATCAGGTCTCCTGTTAGAAGAATTACAGATAGGTGTGAACCACCATGTGGATGCTAGGAATTGAACCAGGCGTCCTCTATGGGTATTAACCACTGAGAGCCAGCCCTTGGTGCCCCAAGCCCTGCAGAGCTGCATTTGTTCTGAAAAGTGAATCCTATGTGTTCCTTTGGGACTGTGGCTGATATGTCTTATTCAACCTTAGAGGTAGGTTTGTCACCTGAAGCAAAATGCTGTGAATTTTTAGACTTCAGAGGTAAAACTCTGTTTTCTAAAACCCAGGTATGCAAGGCTCAAATTCCTCAGGGCTTAAGTTAAAAAAAACAAAATTCCTCAAAGCTTTCCAAACATACTAAGAAGTTTGGACTTCATCATGTGGGGAACTAGAAGCTCTAGAGGGTAGTTAGGTAGCAATGGAAATCACCAAGTTTAGCAAATGATTGAAAGCTGCATGGCCTTCATATTAATAAGGTAAGAATATAGAATCTCGGGATGCACTTATTGGCCCACACCCATGCAGTCATGGCCCCCTCTTCTCCTCTTTAGGAAAGTGCATAAATGAACTTCAGTGTTGCGATTGTCATAGATGCTATGAAAGTAAAGTCTGAAGAAAGGGTTCTCCAACAAGCCGGAGTAGGCTGCTCTGAGCACTAAAGCTTGTCTGAAACCTTAAAACCACCCGAAAGAGAAACAAACACCTCAAAGAGCTGAATTCGCTCTACTGTCCAGTCCTCTACAGAGCTCTAAGTGTCCAGTTAGGGCATATGGAGGGCTTTTGAGAATTTGTTTCATTAAATACAGTCCATGTTGAGGACTAAGTTATTGTATAAATTATCTAAAGCAGAAGTAAATGTTAAAAATCATTTCCAGTTATGCGCTTCTCTTTAGTATCAGCTAAGGTCTTGTGGCCACACATGTCACTGTACATGCATGGTGAGAATGCAACATGTGGTTTGCACGAAATGTCTTCTCCCCAACCCTACCCAGTGATATGTTGAGAGCTCACAATAGCCAAAATTGGAGTTATTTCCTCTGAAATTAACAAGAAGTTGAGAGATTCTTCTGCAAAAAGGGAATATACATCTGTCAGTCTAACATTAATGTTCACACACTGCATCATTCTCTCCGTGCAGAGGTCCCCCACGACCACATTCTTTGTAATTGTAGTAGTCCATCACTCAATGAATCAGCTGACAAAAAAGTTACCAAGTTCATGTTTAGGGTGGTGTGATGATCTGACTATTTTTTTGCATTTACTTGAACTGGGTGATTCTTTATTCTACACACACACACACACACACACACACACACACACACACATCACAGACACACAAAGGCAGAGAATATCACTTACTGAGCCTCAAATATTGGGATGGCTTCCCAAGGCAGCTAAGACAAGATGCTGGTCTGGTCCCTGGTGTAAGGACTAAAAGAAGGGCACTGCCACCATTGTAACCAACAAATCCCATGGTAACTGTCCTGGGTGTCTTTCTGAGGTGTTCAGTTCCAAAATGTCACTATGTGGCTAAGAACCCTACAGGAGAACTAATTTGTGATACCCAAAACATAAGTACATAGCTGGAGGCAGCAACAGCTGTTTGATCCAAACTATTCACCATCATGCCCTTAGGTAGACCCTCTACCTGGACAGCTGTGGCTGGAGATGGCTCATTGGGTAAAAGGTCAGGGACAGTGGCACATGACTTTTTCTCCAAATACTGAGGAGAGGGACAATATGGAGACAGGAGTCTCCTGCAGTGCATTAACCAGACAGCCTAGCAGAATCGTTGAGATCCAGGTTCAGTGAAGGGCACTTTCTAGGCAGTAACTCAATCACTGCTGAGATTAGCTTTGCTATGGGTTTGACTCCTCAGAAATAGCTTCATGACCTTGGACTTGAGAAGCAAGAAGTTGGGACTTTTGTTGTTGTTTGGGTTTTTTTGGTTTTGTTTTTGTTTTTTTGAGACAGGGTTTATGTGTAATGACTATGTTCAACCAGGCTGATCTCGAAATCACAGATTCTCTGGTCTCTCAAGTGCTAGAATTAAAGACATCTACTACTATCCTGGTAGGAAAAGGCTGTGTAAAGTAAGACATGAGGGAAAAAAAAGGTCATGAAGGCAACCTTTTTAAAATATTGATAGATTAGTTTGTTTTTAATATTTATTTTTCTTTTGTATGTATATGGCTGTGTGTTTGTACAAGCACATATAGGTGCCCTCCAAAAAAAAAAAAAAAAAAAAAAGCCATCAGAACACCTACAACACCTGGAGTTACATGTGGTAGTAAGCTCACCCTGTGGAGTCTGGAAACCAATCTATCATCTTTCTGCTTACTTGGTTACTTTTTGAGATAGGGTCTCCAAATACAGGCTAGCCTTGAACTTGCTATGTAGCTGTGTAGCTGAGGATGACCTTGAACCTCTGATCTTCCTGCCTCTACCTCCCAAATACTGGGATTATAGGTAAACACCACCATACATACCCAGTTTCTGGAGAGCCAGGAATAGAGCCCAGGGTCTCATGCATGTTAGGCAAGCACTCTCTAAACACTGAGCTACATATATATCCATCACAAATTGAACTTTCTGGAAGTTAAGAATTCTCTCCAATAGAAGACACTTAAAATTGGCCAGAAAGGCAACACAGTAAGGAATGAAACTGATGGTATATAAAGCAGACATAGGGCCTGTAGCCAAAGTAGGGAAACAAGTGCAAACCAGTAGAAAAAGACAGCCCAGTAAAAACCGATCAAGGGCTCAGGCAGACATTTGAAACCGCGGGCTCTTTTGAGCAAGTGGAAAGGTTGCAGACTTGTCAGTTGTCAGTGAAATCAACAGGCAAATGGAACCATCAGTGCACAGTCATAAGTCTACACAAAAATGTAAAAACTTAATGGCAGGGCCAGTGAAAAAGTAAGGTCACTTGCCTGGCTCCTTCAATTTGTCTCTGACTTCCACTCCTGCTATGGGACCTGCTCCCAATAAATGCTTGTTTGAAACACATACACAGAGAGACAGAGGGGTGGGGGAGGAGAATAGGAGATAAAGAGGAACATGCTAGAAGGGGCACACTAGTTCTGTTCATAGTAGCCACAAACTGGAACAACACAAATATCCATCAGCATTAGAGTGGAATTAGGCATGGGTGAGGAAGAGGCCAAGGAGATGGAGAAGCTTAGGGTCAAACTGAGGGCCTCACAGGTGCTAGGGCAGTGCTCTGCTGCTGAGCCTCCAAACTCAACCTCTCTGTGCAAAAGTCATCTCACCTCTGTAGAGCGCTCAGTCCCTGTCTATCAGGTTCAAGTACTTATCCCTTTAAATTCTTCCCTCATCTCCTATTTAGGTGAACTAGGTGGTGTGTACCAATCGAAAGTGCCCCAGTAGATCAAAAGAAGGCAAGAACAAGGCATCCCTTAGCACTTAAATGTTCCTGTCATCTGAATGTCAGCTCTAGCGTGAGAGAGCTGTGTTTTCCTGTTGCACAGTGGTGCTTGATATATAAGTATTGCCATGGATGAATCCAAAAAGAGGCTGAGGAAATGTGATTCATTCCCTTTGCCAAAGAGGGCTGCCTACCTGCAGAGGCTCAGCAGGGTGGGTCTGCCCTTACCCCCCTCTGGCAGGTGTTAATGAGATTAGCAATTAAAAGGCAGGCCAGCAGTGGCCAGACACCAGGAACTGACTGAGAGTCAGCTCAGGAAATGGAGAAGGCATGGCCTCAGTGAGGCAACCAGCTGTAGTTCCTGTTTGCCTGTATCCCCTATGCCATGGGCTTGGATAGGGTGGTGTTTCCCATACCTGTGCCAGATAGGACAGTGGAGTTGAGTGCCCACTAGCAGGATACGGGAGTTGCCTGGATACAGGTGTCAGTGATCCTTGATGCAGGTCGGGTATATCACTTGTTCCTAGATATCCCAGGATGCCCTTACCTTCTGTTAAAAAGAGACATCCTGTCAAATGTAGGAGCCTGGATTTGTTTTGACTCTGAACAGCCATCAGTAACCGATAAACAGGGAAGGAGCTTGATCCTGTAGGCAGTGGATGGTCTGGCTGTCTAAAAGCTATGGCTGCCATGGCTGTACTGGTCAAAGACTCTGACATGTTAACTTAGGGGCAGAAAGTAACTACAATATCCCCCCATGCACTGGTGAGCAGGAGAGCATTGTCCGGCAGCCCACAGAACAATGGATGTCCAATGCCCACATGAATCACTGATGCACTACCTGCCACTCTTCTGCCTGAGAAGACTGAAGAACAAGTAATTTGGGACTGTCATCACCTGCTGATTAAAGAGACAGGAGATTGCAAAGACCTTACAGTCTTCCCTCTGGCCATGGAAACACTAACTTGGTTCACTGATGGGAACCTTGTGAAAGGTAAAGAAAGGACTGGGACAAGGATGTGAATGAAACCTGCAGAGTTTGAGCCAGCAGCCTGACAGAAGGAAACTCAGCAAGAGAAGCTGAGCTCTTGGCCTTAACACAGGCCTTGCAGCTGGCCAAAGAAAAGAAAGAAAATCTGTAAACCTGTACATGGGCAGCAGTTATGCTGTTATAACTGTCCATGTGCAAGGGGCTATCTGTAAACAAAGGGGACTGGCTAAGCTTTACTGTGAGCAAGAGAGAGAGCCAGAGATGAGCTGACACCTGCATTCCTCCACATTTTCTTCCCACTGTCCTGCTTGAGTCGCTGCTGTAATTCTCATTAGGGACAGTGACCTGGAGTATAAGCTAAGTAAGCCCCTTTCTGGCCTGCATTGTGTGTGGTCAGTGTTTTAGCACAGAAACAGATGCTCACCAGAACGGTAAGATATGATTTTCTTCTTTTCAACTCTGGTGAAGTAAATGTATGTTTTATTGTTTATTTTCATCTCATTTGTTCTTTTGCAAAGATAGGCTCTTAGCAATAGTCCTTTCTGTCTTTGAATTTGTGACTCCTGTCTCAAGCTTCTGAGTACTGAGCAAGGCATGTACCATCCCAGTGGTTTGTATTTTTCAGTAATTAAATATGAGATGGTTACATTTAATTCTCTTTATGTATACTTATTTGTTTTGAGGCAGGGTCTTGCTTTGTAGCCAAGCCCGCTTGAAGGTATTAGTAGTCATCTGTCCATACTTCCAAGTCCTGCAATTATAAACTTGCATAGAGAAATGGGAGGCATTGGTGTTTGTTTGAAAGACTGTTAAGAAAACATTGAATAAATTGATTAATTTGAAAATTGCTTCAGTTATAAACTTGCACTACACATAGCTACCTAAATGCATGGGGCTTTTTTGTAAAAGTAAAAAATTATATATGTTTAGGCTTATATTTTGTCATGTTCAAAAAACAAGCTGGTAGATATCTAAGATAGAGGAATATGTTGTCAGTTTAGCATTGCAAATGGAAAGCATTCTAGTTGGAGGAGGGATATATATGACAAATGTGGAAGGCAGTTACCCTATTCACCCTGCTTAATTTTTTTTTTTCTTTTGTTTTACAGAGCATAATAATATTTTAACTTTAGAGAAATGGGAGGCATTGGTGTTTGTTTGAAAGAGGGGTAAGGGAAACATTGAATAAATTGATTAATTTGAAAACTGCTTCCCTCAAAGCCATGAAAACCTCAATTCACTCCTTACAATTCTTGAAAATTAATCCAGATTGCTGGGTTGTGGATTATGCCTTTAACACCAGTACTTTGGAGGCAGAGTCAGAGGCAGAAAGATCTTCAAAGGCCAGCCTGTTCTACAGAGTAAGTTTCAAGACAGCCAGGGCATCATATAGGAACCTTGTCTCGAGTGAAAAAACATAATGGTTGCATATACTTCTAACTTCAACATTGAGAGGCAGAGATAGGTGGAATGAGAAACTCCATCTCCAAAATACGTAAAAATAAGAGAGCAGCTTAAGATACATTGTGCAATTGCATGCCTTTTCTGCTCTTGAATAAGAGCAGGTTTCAGTGTCTAGCCCATGTGGTGGACTACATCTGTCCTGAACTGCTATTCCAGGGAAACCAGCCCTGACTTGTGACTTCAGTGGTCACCAGAATCACAAGCAACACACTTAAATACATGAAGGAAAGAATCTCATAGTCTTGTAAGTTAGGCTTTATATCAAAAAACCAAGTAGACAGTATCACCCCAATCTTGATTTCTGTCCTCCATTCCTTCTTCATATATATGTCTGATCTACCATCCACCACCAGAGAATAAATGGGTACATAAGAGCCGAGTATATGTAGTGATACAAATAGTTGTTACCAGACAAACTTAAAACTTTGTGGCTCCTTTAATGATCAAACCTGTGTACCACTCAGCCATCCAGGATGATTCTGAAAATATGGGACACTAGGGAGAGCTGAATGATAATGTTGAGGTATCTCATGTTCCATTACTATTAAAGTAGAATCGTACCACCCATGTCTATAGATGGAATAATACCAATAGTCAGACTGCCTTTCAAAGGTAAGGATAATTGATCCTTCAAGAAGTCCATGACGTTAGACCATTTTCCTTAAGTTAATATGATTGATGTAGATGTGCTACATGAAAAATCCTTTTTTTTTTTTTTTCTTAAACACTCAAGTTCACTCATGTGAATTTAGGCACATGAGAACCTCTGGAGTATACTAATCACATCTGTTTTCTCTGAATATAAGGCAGTTTTTAAACAATGATTAGTGAAACTATATTTTTACAATATATAAATAATATTCACTCTACTTCATTCTTTATCCACCAGGAATGGGGCAGGATCTACTGTATTCATAGTAATGGGCAAAGAGGTGATCATGGGAATATTAGTGTAAGTATTGTGTAATTTGAGTTCTGTATTGACAGTGAAAAACTGGCTGTGTTTATACTTGCAATACAGATTGTGCTGAGTACATATTGCTTTTGTCCCATTTGTGGGGATGGAATTTCATTAAGATTGTTGTTAACTTGGAGCAGGGCAATAAGTCAGGTGTGTTTTACTACAGTATAAATTGGAGCAATCTGTATTTACTACCAAAGATATTACAAGCAGGGCTATAATTCAGGGATATTTTACTACAGTAGGAATTGTAAAAGGGAGTTGAGCATGGTGACTGATACCTGTAATCTTAACCTGAAAAGGAGGTTGGAGTATCAGGACTCTAGTTATTTTTTTACCACATAGGAGAAGTCAAGCACGAAACAAAGTCATAATTGTTCTTTCTTGCTAGAAGTATTAGGTGATCCTTTTTTCATTTTTTTTTCTGTTTCGCATAACCTACATTTTTGGCAGTTTATCTCTGTGTAATAGCCCTGCCCATCTTTGCCCATAGTTTGTATTCAAGGGTGGTCTCCAACTCACAGATAACCACTGCACTTCTGTCTCCCAAGTGCTACAATTAAAAAATTGTGACACCACCCGAGGCTTAAACTGCCTTGTATGTCAATTTAACCATTTGGCATTCCTATTATTTTGTAGTTCCATTACCATCCTTGCACCTTACTATAATCATATCTGGTTCCATAAAAAAAAAAAAAAACAGACAAGTGTCCATTAACTAGAAAAGAATTGGACACTCATGTAGAATTCCTCAAAAAATGTAAAAAAGACAGAATTCATGAACATAAACTACTCTTTTAACAATATGAGGAACTATGTAAACTTCTTCATAGGCCTATGTATGATGTGCATATCACCTCTGACCCCACCGTAGAGTGGCAACATGAGGCAACTTTGAGGCAAACAAAGGTATGCTGCTGCATTCATTCCCCCATGAAATTTCATTGGACTTTTATGTATCTCATAACAATTTTGATTGTTTTAAGAATTTAGGAATTGACAGTTTGTCAATATTAATAACAAATCATATTGTGTATGAGAAAATTGGAACTAACTTCAGATTCAAGTTTTGAAAAAGATGGAGTGTGTCAATTTCAAAGTGTATTTTCTGTGTCATTGCAGAGTATCGTGGCACTACATACATTGCTTTTGCAGGTAATATGGGTTCAGATTATGCAGTATCAATTCACTTGTATTTATCAATTTGAAAAACCTGACAGCTTTTGCCTTAATTCTAAATAAGGAGCCAGTTTGTATTAAGGGATGCTGAGGTAGGCATCACTTCAGTTTTAGACCAGCCTTGTACACAAAGTGAGTTTGGGGACAGGCAGGGATACACAGGGAAACCCTTTCTCGAGTAAACAAACAGAAAAGGCACATACAGGGATAGAATAGGTGAAGACAACCAACCACAATACAATATGGAATATATCTGTTTACTGTGTGTGTGTGTGTGTGTGTGTCTGGGTGGGTGGGTGTGGTTGTGGGTGTGGGTTTGTGTATTTATTTATGGGGAGAGAAAGACAGAAGCACAGATAGATAGAGACAGAGCAATAGAGAGATCACGTGTCAAAGTCCATTCAATTCCAATTGTCCATCTTATTTATCAGGTTCACATTTAGGAAGGTAAACTTTTCTGCCACTGAGACTTACAGATCTCTCTCACCTTTCCAGTGCTATTATGTAGTTGGACTTTCTTGTCAGATTTTCTTGGAACAATCCATCCCCAAATAATGACACAGACATTTCTAAATTATGAATGATTGGCCTTTAACTTAACCTTGTTCCCAACAATTTCCTATACCTTAACAAATGTCTATTAGCCTATTGTCTATTATTCTGTATTCGCAGCTCCTTCCTTGTCTTCCTGGCATGGGTCCAGGCCTAGATTCATTCCCCTGAGTTTTTCTCTCAGCCCAGCAATCCTGCCTAACCATTCCTTTTGAGCAATTGGCCGTTAAACTTTATATTAAACCAATTAAGGGCCTTAGGCAGGCAAGGTAAAAAGCACCCTATTTTCACATAATGATCAAATGTCCCACAGGTTTAACTTTTAATCATCCCCTTCTAGATTTAGCATTTTGCTTGATCTCAGGTCCTTCGTGTTTGTACTTTATTGACTGAGATACCTACTCAGGCCCTATTTTGCTTTGTTGGTAATAGAGGCTGAACTTAAATCTCTTAGTATCAGGAATTCTAGACACTAGCCAATAACCCCTAATTATAGCCCATAATTTACTACTTTTTAATTTAGAAACAAAATCTACCTCAATTTTGTGTGAATAAGAAATGTAATAAAAATTAATTATTGTCTCAGAATGCATAGCACTAGCCATTTTAACTAAACTAATGCTTATTTATGTTAACAATATAAAATTTTATTCCTGAGATGATCATGGTGTTTCATGCCTTTGAACCCAGGACTCAGGAGCCAAAAGCATGAATCTCAATGAATTCCAGGCCAGTCACAGATACATAATGAGGCCCTTTCTTAAAAACACAACAATGGAAGAGACAGAAGACTAAAAGTTGAAGCACACTGACTGTACTTACAGAGGATATGAGTTAACTCCCACCAACCAGATGGTAGCTCACGACCATCTACAATCAGATCTGTTGCCCTCTTCTTTTCTACCAGCAGACATTCAAGTAGGGTACTACATATGACAAAATAACTTTTAAAAAGGAAATAAAATGTCCTACTGGTTACTTGAAACCCATCACTGGGCCTCTGCTAGAGTTCCCTCAGCTAAAGACCACCAAATACTTGTTAGATCCCCATATCCTCTTGGGAACATCCTGAGTCCATGCATGCCGGATATTTTTTAAAATTAGTTCATGATTTTTTACATGTAGAACCTTGTTCTCTATATCTCCCTCAATTCCTTCCCTTCCTCTTATCATCTGTTGCCCCCTCACATTCACCTTGACCACCCCTGCCACCCTATTCACCCACAATCAACACATAGGGCTAGGCCATCCAAGTGGGGTCATGTATTTATGACAGCGCATTTGAAGTGTTGATTAGAATGTCTCTTCTATGTCTAGGTTTAGGGGTATCCCTGGATTGGGGGAATGTGATCTCAATGTCCTTTTGCGCACCAGGAATACATCCAGGTCCCACTGTATGAACTCCATTAGACAGCTCACACCTTCTAGCTGATACCCATCTCAGGGGTCTGAGTCAGTTCCATGCTGGATTCACAGCTATCAGTCTCGGGTCCTATTAGCTCCTCCTTCATCAGGTCAGCTTTCTCAATGTGTTTCTGCAACTCGATCTTGTCCTCTCTCTCTCTGTCTGCATCTGGATTCGAGTTAGACGCAGTGTTTACTTATGGGTGTTTGCTTCTGTTTTCTACAGAGATTAGATGAGGGCTCCATGTAGCGCTCGAGTTAGTTGCTGATGTCATTTTCAGGGAAGATCAATAATGGAAGCCTTTCCACTGTTGCTCAGATTGTTAGTTGGAGTCAGTCTTGTAGGTCTCTAGATATAACTTTAGGTTCAACTTTCTCTTCAAACCAATAATGACTTGCTCTTTTATGTTCTCTCCCTCTCTACCATGTTCTACTTTTTGTGCCTGGGTTACCTCATTCATGATTATTTCTTCAAGTGCCATCCACTTCCCTGTGCATTTCAAGATTCCATTTTTTCTGTCTATTAGTAGTCCATTGTGTAGATGTGCCACAAGTTCTTTATCCATTCTTCAGTTGAGAGGCATCTGGGTAGCTTCTAGGTTCTTGCTATTACAAATAATGCTGCTATAGATATAATTAAACACTTGCCTTTGTTGCATGAATGTGGATAATTTGGGTATATGGCTATGAGTGGGATTGCCAGGTCCTGTGGTTAACCAATTCCCATCTTGCTGAGGAATTTCCATAGCTATCTTGAAAATGGCTGTACAAGTTTGAACTCCCAAAAGCAGTGGGGGAGAGTTCCCCTTTCTACACATCCTGTCCAGAAGTACTCAGGAGCCAAAAGCATGAATCTCAATGAATTCCAGGCCGGTCAAAATTACATAATAGGCCTTTTCTTCAAACACAACAATGGAATGGATAGATGGCTAAAATTTCAAGCACACTGATTGTACTTACAGAGGATATGAGTTACTTCCCACCAACCAGATGGTAGTTCACAACCATCTACAATGAGATTGTTGCCCTCTTATTTTCTACCAGGAGATATTCAAGTAGGATATTACATATGATAAATTATTTTTAAATGAAACACAACGTCCTACTGGATACTTGAAACCCATCAATGGGCCTCTGCTAGAGTTCCCTCAGCTAAAGACCTCAAGATCTCTGTTAGATCCACTAATCCTCTTGGGCACATTCTGAGTCCCTACATACTGAATTTTTTAAAATTATTATTGTTTATTTTACATGTCGATTCCTATCCCTCACTTGATACCCTCCCTCCCTCTTACATTCTCTCCCCCTTTATATTCACCCTGACCACCTCCCCTTCCATTCACCCCCTCTCCAATATGGGGCTATGACATCCAGGTAGGGTCATGTATTTCTGAAATTGAGAGTTCAGTTTAAGGTATGGTTAGAGTTAGGGTGAGCATTATGGTTGGTGGTAGCGTTAGTGTTGGGTTCCTGAAGCCCAGGAAAGGAGTGAGAGCCCATGGTGAAAATAAAAGGAAAGGAAAGTAACGTTCAGATAGAAGAGAGTTTCCCCTTAGCAGTCTATGTAATTATTTGGGACCTTTGCTAAGCAATCAGTGGGATTAGAGATGTGGGAAGAAACATTTGAGGCACCCATAGATAATGTGACCCAGAGCCATAGGTCAACACCTCTACCAGAGATGATTAATAAAAGAGTAGAGCCGTGCTGCTATCATGCACCTGGGCTTGCCCAAGGATCCAGAGCTCTTGGGGATTGTACTGCAGAAGCAATGGGGGAAATGTGGGTAGGAGCAAGATGTGTAAACTGATGGACTACCTGTGAGGTCTAGACAGAGAGGGAAACATTGGAAAAACACGGAGGGCCAGAATTAGGGTTTGGTGTGATAGCAGAACCTGGATCCCAGAGACAGAAAGGTGAAACAGGAGCCCAGGTCTGAAGAAGGCACATGGGTTTCCCATCCTGTAGTGATTGTTGCCTCAAGGAATGGAGTAACCTTTGATACATGTGAACTTCCTGGAAGAGGATGAGGAGCTGTAGCTCTGGAGAACCCTGATATGCCCTTGTTTAGCACCCAAAGAGGAAGCAGAGGCAAGGAGCAAGTCCTATCCTTTTCTGAGGAAGCAGTGCAGCATGCAAAGTAGGGCTCCATCCCACACAGCTGCCTGCAGTCCAAGCATAGAGAGGAATGCTGCATGCCAGGCGTTATCACTGAACTTCCAGGCCAAGACTGCCTTGTGGAAATTGTACAAGGATGTTCTGTGTCTTCCCAGTCCACACACAGAAGCCACCAGCTACAAGTGGCTAAATGATTGTCATAATAAACAGTCAATACCAGGCTCTTTCTTGACAAAAAATAGGCTTAGCTGCAAGTTTGTGGTGTTGAGGTACACTTGGCAAGTGAAATTCCACATGAAGATGCTATGTACACTAGGTACTTTAGTGAGGCTACCCTGGATGTAATATCAAAATCCTGGAGATGGTAAGGATGTGGGCAGCTTCTAAAAAGGTCAGAGGACCTAGTGTGAGACATATGACCCAGGAAATACAGGAGAAGAGCCATTTTTAAATTCTTAATTTTTATCTAAAAATACATAATAAAAACTATAGCTTCATATACATAGTAGTATCAAAGTTTCAGTTTTACTTTCCAAAATTTTTATTTAACAAATGTGACAGGAGCCTTCAGAACCCAGGAGAGGGTATCAGGTCTCCTGTTAAAAGAATTACAGATAGTTGTGACCCAACATGTGGGTGCTAGGAATTGAACCGGGCGTGCACTTAACCACTGAGCCAGCCCTTGGTGCCCCAAGCCCTGCAGATATGCATTTGTTCAGAAAAGTGAATCCTAAGTGTTCCTTTCGGACTGTGGCTGATATGTCTTATTCAACCTTATAGGTAGGTTTCTCACCTGAAGCAAAATGCTGTGGATTTTTAGATGTCAGAGGTTTTCTAGAACCCAGGTATGCAAGGCTCAAATTCCTCAGGGCTTAATTAAAAAAAAAAAAAAAATTCCTCGAAGCTTTCCAAACAAACTAAGGAGTTTGGACTTTATCTTGTGGGGAACTAGAAGCTCAAGAGGGTAGTTATGTAGCAATGGAAATCACCAAGATGAGCAAATGATTGAAAGCTGCATGGCCTTCATATTAATAAGGTAAGAATATAGAATCTCGGGATGCACTTATTGGCCCACACCCATGCAGTCATGGCCCCCTCTTCTCCTCTTTAGGAAAGTGCATAAATGAACTTCAGTGTTGCGATTGTCATAGATGCTATGAAGTAAAGTTGAAGAAAGGGTTCTCCCACAAGCCAGAGTAGGCTCCTCTGAACACTAAAGTTTGTCTGAAACCTCAAAACCACCTGAAAGAGAAACAAACACCTCAAAGAGCTGAATTTGCTCTACTGCCCAATCCTCTACAGAGCTCTGAGTAACCAGTTAGGGCACATGGAGGGCTTTTGAGAATTTGTTTTATTAAATACAGCCCATGTTGAGGACTAAGTTATTGTATAAATTATCTAAAGCAGAAGTAAATGTTAAAAATCATTTCCAGTTATTTGCTTCTCTTTAGTATCAGCTAAGGTCTTGTGACCACACATGTCACTGTACGTGCATGGTGAGAATGCAACATGTGTTTTGCCACTAAATGTCTTCTCCCCAACCATACCTGGTGATAAGGTGGAAGCTCAAAATATCCTAAATTTGAGGTATTAGCACAGAAATTAACAAGCAGATGAGAGATTCTTCTTCAAAAAGTTAATATACTTCTGTCAGTCTAACATTAATGTTCACACACTGCATAACTCTCTCAGTGCAGAGGTCTCCTACGACCACACTCTTTGTAAATGTAGTAGTCCATCACTCAATGAATCAGCTCACATAAAAGTTACCAAGTTCATGTTTAGGGTGGTGTGATGATCTGACTATTTTATTTGCATTTACATGGACTGGGTGATTCTTTATACTACACATACACACACACACACACACACACACACACACACACACACACACACACCATAGAGACACAAAGGCAGAGAATTTCACTTACTGAGCCTCAAATATTGGAATGGCTTCCCAAGGCAGCTAAGACCAGATGCTGGCCTGGTCCCTGGTGTCAGGACTGAAAGAAGGGCACTGCCACCATTGTACTTACAAATGCCTTGGTAACTGTCCTGAGTATCTTTCTGAGGTGTCCAGTTCCTAAATATCACTATGTGACTAAGAACCCTACAGGAGAACTAATTTGTGATACCCAAAACATAAGTACATAGCTGGAGGCATCAACAGCTGTTTGATCCAAACTCTTCACCATCATGCCCTTAGGTAGACACTCTACCTGGAGGGCTGTGGGTGGAGATGGCTCATTGGGTAAAAGGTCAGGGACAGTGGCACATGACTATTTCTCCAAATACAGAGGAGAGGGACATTATGGAGACAGGAGGAACCCTGCAGTGCATTAACCAGCCAGCCTAGCAGAATCCTTGTGATCCAGGTTCATTGAAGGGCAGTTTCTAGGCAGTAACTCGTTCACTGCTGAGATTAGCTTTGCTAAGGGTTTGACTCCTCAGTAATAGCTTCATGACCTTGGATTTGAGAAGCAAGAAGTTCGGATTTTTGTTGTTCTTTTGGTTTTTTTGGTTTTGTTTTTGTGTTTTTGAGACAGGATCTGTGTGTAATCACTATGTTCAACCAGGCTGATCTTGAAATCCCAGATTCTCCTTTCTCTCCAGTGCTAGAATTAAAGAAATCCACTACTATCCTGTTAGGAAAAGACTGTGTAAAATAAGACATGAGGGAAAAAAAAGGTCATGAAGGCAAACTTTTAAAAATATTGATAGATTTGTTTGCTTTTAATATTTATATTTATTTGGTGTGTATATGACTGTGTGTATGTACGAGCACATATAGGTGCCCTCAAAAAAAAAAAAAAAAAAAAAAAAAAAAAAAAAAAAAAGACATCATATCCCCTACAACACCTGGAGTTACAGGTG
The DNA here is from genome assembly GCF_943737965.1 of Phodopus roborovskii. Taxonomy (NCBI): domain Eukaryota; kingdom Metazoa; phylum Chordata; class Mammalia; order Rodentia; family Cricetidae; genus Phodopus; species Phodopus roborovskii. Next base: position 28,038 of record NW_026125831.1, read on the forward strand.
GTAGTGAGCTCATCCTGTGGAGGCTGGAAACCAAACTCTAATCTTTCTGCTTACTTGATTACTTTTTGAGATAGGGTCTCCAAAAACAGGCTAGCCTTGAACTTGCTATGTAGCTGTGTAGCTGAGGATGACCTTGAACCTCTGATCTTCCTGCCTCTACCTCTAAAATACTGGGATTATAGGTAAACACCACAATACATACCCAGTTTCTGGAGAGCCAGGAATAGAGCCCAGGGTCTCATGCATGTTAGGCAAGCACTCTCAAAAAACAGAGCTACATATATCTCCAGCACAAATTGAACTTTCTGGAAGTTAAGAATTCTCTCCAATAGAAGACACTTAAAATTGGCCAGAAAGGCGACACAGTAAGAAATGAAAGTATTGGTATATAAAGCAGACATAGGGCCTGTAGCCAAAGTAGGGAAACAAATGCAAACCAGTAGAAAAAGACAGCCCAGTAAAATCCAATCAAGGCCTCAGGCAGACATTTCAGAAACCGTGTGCTCTTTTGGTTGCCCAGTGAGCAAGTGGAAAGGTTGCAGACTTGTCAGTTGTCAGGGGAAATCAACAGACTAATGGAACCATCAGTGCACAGTCATAAGTCTATACAAAAATGTAAAAACTTATTGGCAGGGCCAGTGAAATGGTAAGGTCAATTGCCTGGCTCCCACAAATTGTCTCTGAATTCCACCTCTGGTATGGGACCTTCTCCCAATACATTCTAGTTTAAAACACATACACAGCAAGAGAGACGGGGGGGGGGGCGGAGAATAAGAGAGAAATAGGAACATGCTAGAAGGTGCACACTAGTTCTGTTCATAGTAGCCACAAACTGGAACAACCCAAATATCCATTAGCATTAGAGTGGAATTAGGCATGGGTGAGGAAGAGGCCAAGTAGATGGAGAAGCTTAGGGTCAAACTGAGGGCCTCACAGGTGCTAGGGCAGTGCTCTGTTGCTGAGCCTCCAAACTCAACCTCTCTGTGCAAAAGTCATCTCTCCTCTGTAGAGCCCTGAGTCCCTGTCTATCAGGTTCAAGGACTTATCCCTTTAAATTGTTCCTGCATCTCCTATTTAGGTGAACTAGGTGGTGTGTACCAATCGAAAGTGCCCCAGTAGATCAAAAGAAGGCAAGAACAAGGCATCCCTTAGCAATTAAATGTTCCTGCCTTCTGAATGTCAGCTCTAGTGTGAGAGGGCTTTGTTTTCCTGTTGCACAGTGGTGCGTGACATATAAGTACTGTCATGTATGAATCCAAAAGAGGCTAAGGAAATGTGATCCTTTCTCTGTGCTCTGAAGTCAATACCCATTGCTGAGGAGGCTGACTTCCCTGCAGAGGCTTGGCTGGGTGTGGATTGCCTTACCACCTGTGGCATGTGTTAATGAGATTAGCAATTAAAAGGCAGGCAAGCAGTGGCTAGACACCAGGACCTGACTGAGAGCCAGATCAGGAAATGGAGAAGGCATGGCCTCAGTGGGGCACCCAGCTGCAATTCCTGTTTGCCTGCATCTCCTATGCCATGTTCTTGTCAAACTGTGTTGTTTACTGTACCTGTGCCAGATGGTACAGCAGAGTTGAGTGCCCACTAGCAGGATGCAGCAGCTGCCTGGACTCCTGTGGCAGTGATCCTTGATGTAGGCCAGATATCTCACTTGTTCCTAGATATCCCTAGATGCCCTTACCCTCTGTTAAAAAGAGACATCTTGTCAAATGTAGGAGCCTGGATTTATTTTGACTCTGATCAGCCATGAGTAACCGATAAACAGGGAAGGAGCTTGATCCTGTAGGCAGTGGATGGTCTGGCTGTCTAAAAGCTATGGCGACCATGGCTGTACTGGTCAAAGACTCTGACATGTTAACTTAGGGGCAGAAAGTAACTACAATAGCCCCCCATGCACTGGTGAGCAGGAGAGCATTGTCTGGCAGCCCACTGTCCAATGGATGGATGACCATGCCCACATGAATCACTGATGCACTACCTGCCACTCTTCTGCCTGAGAAGACTGATGAACAAGTAATTTGGGACTGTCATCAACTGCTGATTAAAGAGACAGGAGTTTGCAAAGATCTTACAAACTTCCCTCTGGCTGAGGAAGCACTAACTTGGTTCACCAATGGGAACAGTTACCTTGTGAAGGTAAAGAAAGGACTTGGACAGCGATGTGAATTAAACCTGCCCTGTTTGGGCCAGCAGCCTGCCAGAAGGAAACTCAGCATGAGAAGCTGAGCTCTTGGCCTTAATACAGGCCTTGCAGCCGGCCAAAGAAAAGAAAAAATCTGGAAACTTGTACACAGGCAGCAGTTATGCTTTTATAACTGTCCATGTGCACGGGGCTATCTGTAAACAAAGGGGACTTGCTAAGCTTTACTGTGAGCAAGTGAGAGAGCCAGAGATGAGCTGACAACTGCATTCCTCCACATTTTCTTCCCACTGTCCTGCTTGAGTCGCTGCTATAATTTTCTTTAGGGACAGTGACCTGGAGCATAAGCTAAGTAAGCCCCTTTCTGGCCTGCATAGTGTGTGGTCCGTGTTTTAGCACAGCAACAGAAGCACACCAGACCGGTAAGATATGATTTTCTCCTTTTCAACTGTGGTGAAGTGTAGGGAGCCGTCCCTGCATTCTCCATTACAAGATGGCGCCTGCATCCCGCTGGCGTTGAGAGTAAACAAGTCAGTGAGCAGGTGCAGGGTGATTTTTCCCTCCCTTGGCCTCTGCCTCTCCCGTGGCGTCATGATGGGCCGATGAGCTGCAGCCAATCAGGAGGTGACACGTCCGAGGCGAAGGTTATAAACCTATATAAGGGTTGGGTTTTGGGTATTTGGGGTCTCTGTTCTGTAAGCTTATGCTCTCCCTCTCAAGATGCATTCAAGCTTTACTGCAGAAGGATCCTGAGTGCGCTGCATCATTCTTGGTGGCGACAGGACTTCTGTTGCCAAAACCCGGGAACTGAGACCTCATCATCGTCAGCCCATCGGAGACCCCTTGACTACAAGGAGGATTCAGAACTGCTGGCATACGTGCTGGGAGAGGTAGGTCTTTTCTGGGCCTTGGTAAGAGGTCCAGGATAGCAAGTCAGAACCCGAGCATAATGAGAGGTTGGGCGCGTGCAGGAAAAAACCAGTCCCCCCCAAAAAAAAAGTTAAAAAGACCCTCCCGGTGATTCTAATGACAAGGGAGTGTATTTGTCAGAAACCAAAGCAGTTAATTTGTCTAAGCTGGGTGTGGTTGCACATGCCTTTAATTCCAGCACTTGGGAGACAGAAGCAAGCAAATCTCTTGTGAGTTCAAAGTAAACCTGGTATGCAGAGTGAATTCCAGGACAGATAAGAGTTACACAGAGAAACCCTGTCTCAAAAAATGAAACAATAGAAGTAAAAGAAACAGAGTAATAATAAAGCCATGTAAAGATGAAAAGCTCAGAGAGAATCTGGTTACAGTATGCTATTGTGTTGTCTCTGCATTCATTGTTTGATTGCCGAGAAAATAACAACTGATAAAGGAAATGTTGCTGGATTAATTCAATTGATATATTTTAAAAATGCTTTGACTCCAAAATTTAAGTTCAAGGACAAGTTACTGGGAAAAAGGATTTCTATTTTTGTTTCAACAGGAAATAAAAAGCTGTGGATTCCTTCCAGACTAATGTGGTTTGATCAAGCCAGACCCCCTGAAACCTCGGTTCATATTGCAGAATAGGACCTTTGAGTTTGAGCAGATGCTTCGGGAGTTGAGAGCCGCCATTATTCAGATAAACTTCACGTGCCTTGATCTATCCTTGATGGAGGGACTATTGTGGTGGATTGCTTCAGCTGTTTCCTATTTCAAGGAATGGGTAGGGGTGGGATTGTTTGGTGCAGCCATTTGCTGCGGACTTGTGTTGCTTCTCTGGCTGGTGTGTAGGCTCAGGGCTCAAACTAAGAGAGACAAGGTAGTTATCACCCAGGTGCTTACAGCTTTGGAACAAGGGGCTTCCACTGATATTTGGTTATCTATGCTTAAGCAGTAGGCTGCTGGCTAGACAGCTCTTGCACGCCCGGAGCCTAGGCTCATTTCACAGGGTACAGTGTCAGGCTTGAGCAGCCCATGAGGGATGCTGAGCAAATTACTGATGGCTGTTCAGAGTCAAAACAAATCCAGGCTCCTACATTTGACAGGATGTCTCTTTTTAACAGAAGGTAAGGGCATCCTGGGATATCTAGGAACAAGTGATATATCCCACCTGCATCAAGGATCACTGACACCTGTATCCAGGCAACTCCCGTATCCTGCTAGTGGGCACTCAACTCCACTGTCCTATCTGGCACAGGTATGGGAAACACCACCCTATCCAAGCCCATGGCATAGGGGATACAGGCAAACAGGAACTACAGCTGGTTGCCTCACTGAGGCCATGCCTTCTCCATTTCCTGAGCTGACTCTCAGTCAGTTCCTGGTGTCTGGCCACTGCTGGCCTGCCTTTTAATTGCTAATCTCATTAACACCTGCCAGAGGGGGTAAGGGCAGACCCACCCTGCTGAGCCTCTGCAGGTAGGCAGCCCTCTTTGGCAAAGGGAATGAATCACATTTCCTCAGCCTCTTTTTGGATTCATCCATGGCAATACTTATATATCAAGCACCACTGTGCAACAGGAAAACACATCTCTCTCACGCTAGAGCTGACATTCAGATGGCAGGAACATTTAAGTGCTAAGGGATGCCTTGTTCTTGCCTTCTTTTGATCTACTGGGGCACTTTCGATTGGTACACACCACCTAGTTCACCTAAATAGGAGATGAGGGAAGAATTTAAAGGGATAAGTACTTGAACCTGATAGACAGGGACTGAGGGCTCTACAGAGGTGAGATGGCTTTTGCACAGAGAGGTTGAGTTTGGAAGCTCAGCAGCAGAGCACTGCCCTAGCACTTGTGAGGCCCTCAGTTTGACCCTAAGCTTCTCCATCTACTTGGCCTCTTCCTCACCCATGCCTAATTCCACTCTAATGCTGATGGATATTTGTGTTGTTCCAGTTTGTGGCTACTATGAACAGAACTAGTGTGCACCTTCTAGCATGTTCCTCTTTCTCTCTTATTCTCCTCCCCCACCCCTCTGTCTCTCTGTGTATGTGTTTCAAACAAGCATTTATTGGGAGCAGGTCCCATAGCAGGAGTGGAAGTCAGAGACAAATTGAAGGAGCCAGGCAAGTGACCTTGCTTTTTCACTGGCCCTGCCATTAAGTTTTTACATTTTTGTGTATACTTATGACTGTGCACTGATGGTTCCATTTGCCTGTTGATTTCCCTGACAACTGACAAGTCTGCAAACTTTCCACTTGCTCACTGGGCCATCCAAAGAGTCCTTGGTTTCTGAAATGTCTGCCTGAGCCCTTGATAGGTTTTTTGCTGGGCTGTCTTTTTCTACTGGTTTGCACTTGTTTCCCTACTTTGGCTACAGGCATTATATCTGCTTTATATACCAACAGTTTCATTTCTTACAGTGTTGCCTTTCGGGCCAATTTTAAGTGTCTTCTATTGGAGAGAATTCTTAACTTCCAGAAAGTTCAATTTGTGCTGGAGATGTATGTAGCTCAGTGTTTAGAGAGTGCTTTCCTAACATGCATTAGACCCTGGGCTCTATTCCTGGCTCTCCAGAAACTGGGCATGTATGGTGGTGTTTACCTATAATCCCAGTATTTGAGAGGTAGAGGCAGGAAGATCAGAGGTTAAAGGTCATCCACAGCTACACAGCTACATAGCAAGTTCAAGGCTAGCCTGTTATTGGAGACCCTATCTCAAAAAGTAACCAAGTAAGCAGAAAGATTAGAGTTTGGTTTCCAGCCTCGACAGGGTGAGCTCACTACCACCTGTAACTCCAGGTGTTGAAGGGGATCTGATGGCATTTTTTTTGGAGGGCACCTATATGTGATTTTACATAGACACACAAAATAAAAGTAAATATTAAAAACAATCTAATCTATCAATATTTTTAAAAGGTTTCCTTCATGAACTTTTTTTCCCTCATGTCTTACTTTACACAGTCTTTTCCTACCAGGTTAGTAGTGCCCTTCTTTTAGTACTTACTCCAGGGACCTACAGCTTCTCTGCCCTCTATAGCAGCCAGGTTATGGAGTCTCCTTACCTCTTTAGCCCATACACTTAGCACACAGCTATGATCTCCACCACCATGTTGAGCAGCAGGGACAGCATGCCTGCAGAGTCATTTAAGATGTCAAACCAGTAGTTCCCAGCCTCTATGGTGAACTCCATGCCGATGGCACAGTTGATGTGGCACACTAGACCTGGAACACAAGATCACTGCTCATCTCTCTGAGACTCCCTGAGTCATCCCACATTAGATGTCAACAAGAGCCATCCATCCCTAGGTGTGCTGTGGAGGGTGAGTTCCCACATCAGCTATAAGAGCTGCTTTGTAGGGGATTTCATAGCAGAAAAACAACAGCAACAGTTAGGGTATTGCTCTTTAGGGGACATCATATAACGGCTGAAAGTCTTTGAATGCTGAATATACCAAAACATACCCTTGAGACTGTGAGAATTGTACTTAAATGTGGTGTGGGGTCCTAGAGAAGGATTGGTTTGGGAGGAAACTACAATTTACATAGGTGCTATCACATACCAGGGTCTGGTCATGTACCTTAGCAGATTAAACCTCCAAGGTAGTAGTCAGGGATCCCTTGTATACTGGGATGCCAGGGCTTAGTGTTGTCTGATATCTCCCTGTAGTACAACATGGCAGAGTCAATATTTGACTCCAGGTTTACATATGACTTCCTAAGGCTTTGCATGGTGCCTCTGAATTCATAGTAGCCCTTCCCACTGCCATACCATATTATGTCAAACACTGGGAGGCTCCCTCAGGAGAGGATTAAGTGCTGGATTGGGAGCTACATGCATTTATACTGTGGAACACAGATTCCCAATTCTACGAAAAATAAATAAAATGCCAAGTGCCATCATGCTTCGAGGAATGGGGAAGAGGACACTTCCCACATGATATCTAGGACATGTGATCAGAAGTGACATTATCTATCATGGACATAGTGCCATCAGAGGCACATGAGGGTTCTCATGATCCTGGCTGGGTGGCAAGGTGGTGAAATAAAAAATGGGTCTCTGTGGTGCATATTACCTGTGCATACAGCTCCTAGAACAACTGATCCAAGTGGAGGTGAGTATCGCCAAAGCAGGAGCAGAGCTATACCAGTGCAGCCCTTCTGGAGTAGTCTTAGTAGCACATGGCCCCTAATAAGACCCCTCCACTGATTGTCTTGCATTTTGCCATCCACACATGCCCAGCCTCCACTGCCTGGTGTCCTAACCTCTAATGGCTGCCTTGGGTTGGTAACTGGAGAAGACCTTGATGTCTGTCATAGGGGTGAGGATGGCCGCTGTGTGTCCAAGCAGGCTCCCCCATACCCAGCATCAGCAGCAGCATGAAGAAGTAGAGAACTGACCATAGCTGGGACACTTCCATGCTTCTAATGGCCTCAGTGTAGATGATAAAGGCCAGGCCCATGCCCTGGAAAGCCTGCAGATGATTAATAGACACCAGTTACTCATGTGAGTCAGAGGGGACAAGAGTGGAACACCATAGTTCTAATGTGGAAGGTCTATCCTCCATGTGTTGCTGCACTCTTTCAGGTGTGTAACTGTAACACCAAAAATAAAAATCCAGAGACAGGTATTGGGGTTCAAGCTTCAAGCTGAAGGTCAGAGAAGCAAACCAGCCGAGCCACTAGCTCTTACATCTACCTCAGTCTATAAGGGGGTGATCCTGTCCCTGCAAGATGTCTAGCAAACCTAAGACTGCTGCCTCTCCTCAGGGTGCCTAGAGACCAAATCTCTCAATGCAGCCTGAGACATTGGGTTTCTGTTTTTTATATGCCTCTCTAGAGCTGGGATTAAAGGTATGAGCTGTGTTAATCTTTTAGACTGATTCACTCTAGTGTATCCCTGGGAGGTTTCACACTCCCAGAGATCCACCCAAAGCTTGTGCCTCCACTGTCTGGCTAGCTGTTATGGATGCTGGGATTAAAGTTATGTGTCACCTTTGCCTGATTGCAATAGCCTGTGACTGGCTTTGCTTTTTGAATCCTCGGGCAAGTTTTGACAAATCATACATAATATATCACCACATATAAATTTCTGGACTTTCAGACCTGGGCTCTTACTGGAGATAGTAGAACATTGGGTAAGTGCCTTGAAGTTTTGTAGCCCGCTGTCACTTCCTGTCTGTTCTTGGCTTCCTTGTCCATCAATAGTTAGTGTCTTAGGCTCATGAGTCTATTGTCATGAATTGTACAATCTTTGTCCACCATGATAGATTGTATGTCTCACTCAGGAGAGCAAAATAAGTACCTCCATCATGACCGTGTTAGTTATTTGTTTATAGCAACACAATTTGTTTTGACTGATACATAAATGTAAATAAGCTCAGTGGAGTAAGCACAGTGGGAATAGTAGGCTTCAGAAGCAGATAAGGATAACATGACATTGAGATTTTTAACTGAATATTAGATATCACACAACAATTATTTCACTATTATTAGCAGGAGCCATCAATTCTAAACAATGTAAGTGTTAAAATACTCCCTCCTGGGTACTCTGATCTCACTCTCCTGCCCATGACTACCACCGAAAGCAACACAAGGAAGACAATTTGAATCAATGACTTAAAAAAAATAGTGTTTTCAATAATTATCATAATTATTGGTTTAAATGTTATCTATAATGTTAATATTGGATTAGATATGGCTGAAGAGAGAAGGAGTGGACAGGGACTTATTTCTCAGGGTACTTCTATTCAATCAAACGTAGTTTGACATAAAGATGCACTTAAATTGGACTAATGGTGTCTGTATACACTGTGAACCTTAACATATCTTGATATATAATGGACTTCAATCATACAACAAGCTGCTGAAACTCAGATAATCACATCAGCTAGCCTGTGCGTGCCAGGTTGCCAACTGCTTAAAACAAAGTTCAAAGAAAGCAAATATAAGTTTTATCCATTGAGCACTGTGTATACTTCATTTACTATATCTTTTTAAATTTTATTTTATATGCATTGGTGTTTTGCTTGCATGCATGTCTGTGCGTTTGTCTCTTTCGTTTTTATGAAACCAGATATGAGTATAGAAAAGTGCAAGGATGGTAAAGGAACTACAAAATAATAAGAATACCAAATGGTTAAATTGAAATACAAGGCAGTTTAATTCTGGGGTGGTGGCACAATTTTTTAATTGTAGCACTTGGGAGACAGAAGGGCATTGGTTATTTGTGAGTTGGAGACCACCCTTGAATACAAACTATGGTCTAAGATGGGCAGGGCTATTTCACAGAGATAAGCTGCCAAAAATGTAGGTTATGCCAAACAGAAAAGAATGAAAAAAGGATCACCTAATACTTCTAGCAAGAAAGAACAATTATGACTTTGTTTCGTGCTTGACTTCTCCTATGGGGTAAAAAAATAACTAGGGTCCTGATACTCCAACCTCCTTTTCAGGTTAAGATTACAGGTATCAGTCATCATGCTCAACTTCCTTTTACAATTCCTACTGTAATAAAATATCCCTGAATTATAGCCTTGCATGTAATATCTTTGGTAGTAAATACAGATTGCTCCAATTTATACTGTAGTAAAACATACCTGAATTATTGCCCTGCTCCATGTTAAAAACAATCTTAATGAAATTCCATCCCCAAAAATGGCACAAAAGCAATATGTACTCAGCAGAATCTGTATTGCACAGCCAGTTTTTCACTTTCAATACAGTACTCAAATTACACAATACTTACACTAATATTCCCATGATCACCTCTTTGCTCATTACTATGAATACAGCAGATCCTGCTCCATTCCTACTGGATAAAGAAGGCAGTAGAGTGAGTATTATTCAAATATTGTAAAAATATAGTTTCACTAATCATTGTTTAAAAATTGCCTTATATTCAGGGAAAATAGATGAAATTAGTATACTCCACATGTTCTCATATGCCTAAATTCATATGAGTGAAAGTGAGTGTTTAAGGAAAAAACAGTATTTTTTAAATAGCAAATCTGCGTCATTTATATTAACTTAAGGAAAATGGTCTAATGTCATGGTCTTCTTGAAGGATCAATTATCCTTAACTTTGAAAGGCAGTCTGACTGCTAGTGTTATTCCATCTACACACATGGGTGGTATGCTTCTACTTTAATAGTAATTAGAACATGACATACCTAAACATTATCACTCAACTCTCCCTGGTGTTCCATATTTTCAGAATCGTCCTGGATGGCTGAATGGTGCACAGCTTTGATCATTAAAAGAGCCACAAAGTTTAAAGTTTGTTTGGTAACAACTATTTGTATCACTACATATACTCTGCTCTTATGTACCCATTTATTCTCTGGTGGTGGATGGTAGCTCAGACATATATATGAAGAAGGAATGGAGGACAGAAATCAAGTTTGGGGTGATACTGTCTACCTGTTTTTTTTTTTTTGTGATATAAAGCCTAAATTACAAGACTATGAGATTATTCCCTACATGTATTTAAGTGTGTTGCTTGTGAACCTGGTGACCACTGAAGTCAGAAGTCAGTGCTGGATTCCCTGGAATAGCAGTTAGGACAGTTGTAGTCAACCACATGGGCTGGAAACTGAAACCTGCTCCTATGCAAGAGCAGAATATGCTTGCAACTGCTCAACCTATCTTCAGCTGCTGTCTTATTTTTACGTATTTTGGAGATGAAGTTTCTCATTCCACCTATCTCTGACTCTCAATGTTGAAGTTAGAAGTATATGTAACCATTCTGTTTTTTCACTCGAGACAAGGTTCCTATATGATGCCCTGGCTGTCTTGAAACTTACTCTGTACAACAGGCTGACCTTTGGAGATCTTTCTGCCTCTGCCTCCACAGTACTGGTGTTAAACGCATAAACCACAACCCAGCAATCTGGATTAATTTTCAAGAATTGTGAGGATTGACTTGAGGTTTTCATGGCTTTGAGGGAAGTAGTTTTCAAATTAATCAATTTATTCAATGTTTCCTTACCCCTCTTTCAAACAAACACCAATGCCTCCCATTTCTCTAAAGTTAAAATATTATTATGCTCTGTAAAACGAAAAAAAAAAATTGTAAGCATGGTGAATAGGGTAACTGCCTTCCACATTTGTCATATATATATCCCTCCTCCAACTAGAATGCTTTCCATTTGCATTGCTAAACTGACAACATATTCCTCTGTCTTAGATACCCACCAGCTTGTTTTGAACACCACAAAATTTAAGCCTAAACATATATCATTTTTTACTTTTACAAAAAAAAGCCCATGCATTTAGGTAGCTATGTATAGTGCAAGTTTATAATTGCAGCACTTGGAAATATGGATAGATGACTGCTAATATCTCCAAGCTGGCCTTAGCTACAAAGCAAGACCCAGCCTCAAAACAAATGAGTATTCATAAAGAAACTTAAATGTAACCATCTCATATTTAATGAGTGAAAAGTACAAACCAGTGGGATGGTACATGCCTTGCTTGGTACTCAGAAGCTTGAGACAGGAGTCACAAGTTCAAGGCCACAAAGGAATATATTGCTAAGAGCCTATCTTGGAAAAAGATCAAATGAGATGAAAATAAACAATAAAACATACATTTACTTCACCACAGTTGATAAGAAGAAAATCATATCTTCTTTTCCTGTGCTAAAACACTGACCACACACAATGCAGGCCAGAAAGGGGCTTACTTAGCTTATGCTCAAGGTCACTGTCCCTAATGAGAATTACAACAGCGATCAAGCAGGACAGTGGGAAGAAAGTGTGGAGGAATGCAGTTGTCAGCTCATCTCTGGCTCTCTCACTTGCTCACAGTAAACCTTAGCTCGTCCTCTTTGTGTACAGATAGCCCCGTGCACATGGACAGTTAAAAAGCATAACTGCTGCCCTTGTACAAGCTTCCAGATGTTATCTTTTCTTTGGCCAGCTGCAAGGCCTGTGTTAAGGCCATGAGATCAGCTTCTCATGCTGAGGTTCCTTCTGTCAGACTGCTGGTTCAAACAGTGCAGGTTTTATTCACATCACTGTCCCAGTCCTTTTAGTGCTTCCCCCTGCCAGAGGGAAGTCTGTAAGATCTTTGCAAACTCCAGTCTCTTTAATCAGCAGTTGATGACAGTCACAAATTACTAGTTCATCGGTCTTCTCAGGCAGAAGAGTGGCAGGTAGTGCATCAGTGATTCATTTGTGCATTGGTTATCCATCGGTCTGTGGGCTGCTGCACAATGCTCTCCTGCTCTAGTGCATAGGGGGCTATTGTAGTTACTTTCTGCCCCAAAGATAACTTGTCAGCATCTTTGACCAGTACAGCCATGGCAGACATAACTTTTAGACAGCCAGACTGTTGTTCTTTTGCTGCAGCTAATGCCTAAGAAACATACAAAGGAGACTCAGTGCCCACGTGGTGTTTATTGAGTTAAGGGAGAGAAAGAGGGCTTAGCTGTTGGCCAACTGAAAGATGGAGTGAGAGAGAGCAGCGAGACCAGAGACAGAGCAGAGAGACCAGAGAGAGGCAGAGAGAGAGCAGAGAGAGATAGGTACTTGGTGTAGTTGCTTTAAAAGAGGCTTGTGCATGCCTAACTGAGTCCTCTTGTTGCCAGGTAAAGCTGATGTAGAGATGGCAAGGCCATGAGCATCCTGCCCATCCTTGGGTCCGGGGTCAGCTGGCTGCTAGTTCGTAACATTTCCACATTTTATTGTTATTAAAAAAGGTGGGGGTTGGGCATGGTCCTCCACAGTTGTTGAAGTCAGAGGCTTTAAGGACATCTGCCTTCTGTTGATGGCATGAGACCTGTGGATTAGGAGCTTTTGGAAGACTTACCTACCGTTGGCCCAAGCAACGTGGAGAAAGTCTATTCCACTGTCCTCTTGTCCATGGTCCTTAGAGCCCTTTGCAGCAGTTGAGATGAAAGGCAGGATTGCTCAGTGGCTAGCATTGGAACTTTTGTGGGTGGAGTTTCTTTCAGTGTCCATCAGTCTTCTTGGAGGAAATGCGTGGTGCCAGCAGCTGGCCTGTCTCTCTGTTATAAAAGCTTTTTAAGGAAACATTTTAAATGCCATATTCTCTAGATCTCTGAGCATTTGAGGGCTGTCTGACTGTCTAGCATAACTTAGTATACAAAAATATGTCTTTAGTTACTTGTCTTGAGCACACAGGTGGCTAGGTAAAGCTTTATCCCTGTAATTAATTAATCTGTTTGGGCAACTGGATCCAAGCTGAGAGGCTGTGGAGGGATGTTTTACTCAGAGCCCTGAAGCCTGACTGTAACTGGTTTTAACTTAGTAGGTTACAGTTATCCCTGTAGAGGACAAAGAGATAGAGAAAAACTCCCTTTGATAATAGAGGCTTAACCTTTATAAACAGCTTACAGGAAAGACTGGGTGGCATAGATATTTTGTTAGCTTGAAATAGACATGTATAACCTTAAATGTTTACCACCATTAAAAAGGCGCATAACAATTTAGAAGTATTTGAGACTTAGTACAGTTGAATTTAAGTTGTATGAGTTAGCTTACATATACATAAATTTAAATTAAATGTACAGACACATTAAACAGGACTGGGTAAAACTGAGAAGACTAGAATGTGAAGCTATATATGACATAGTGAAAAAAAAATTAGAGACAAAGAATAAAGAATAAAGCAAATAAAAGAATAAAAGCAAAAGGTAAATGAATTACAGGTTCTGTTGGTGGCAGAAGCTGGCTAGACCACCTCTGCCTAGGTGGCTGGTGTAGCAGAGGGAAGAACCATGGGGGGGTGAGGCTAGGCCATGTGGTCAAGATGGTGGCTGCCATAAACATATCCCCAAAAACTAGCAGAAATCATAAAGTTTTGAGATAAAATTTTGACTTGAGTAGATGCTTCCTCAGCCCAGGCTCTGAGACAGGCTGCGGCAGTGGCTGTGGCAGCAGGAGAGTTTTAACGTGGCAGGAAGAGAACAGAAATAAGTTTAGGGTAAGAGATTATTTAGCAGAGAGATAGAAAAAACTCCTTCCATCTACCTGTTTGCTGGCAGTAATTTGAAAGATCCAGTAAAATATCAGGATCTAGAGAGCCTTTACCTGGCCAATTTGAATTATTTTCTAGGGGATATCTAGCCCACCTTTTCAGTACAAAGGTAAATAAGACTGGGTGCCTTAACAAGTGGCATCTATCAGGAATCCCAGTGGAGTGGTGAGGGGTATTTCCTTGGTCAGTTTATTCCCCATGGGTAGAGCAGAAAGTGACCATGCAGTCTTGGAACTCGTCAGCTCAAGAGTGTGGCAACACCGTAAATGAGAATGGCAGAGCTTTACTGGAAGCTCCTCAGCCCAAGTACTTTGCCAGGGCCAACAGGGGCTGGAAGGACTCAGCAGTCCTAGAGCAGAGCAGATATACCGCCAAGGTCGGTATGTCTTCCACCCGTGAGGAATGTACCCGACCTTAAGGAAATGGGTTAAAATTTAAAAGAGTACCTTACCTAATTGAAGTCAGTGTAGGGTAGTATTTCCTGCAAATGGGGTGGGCGGATGAGGGTGGGGGGGTGGATGGAGGCATACTTCTGGTATCTGAAAGAGTGTCTCTGGCTGCCGCCTGCCAGAAGAAGGCCACCAGTGACCCACATGGAGAGCCTGCCTGGGGTTCGGAACCAATGTTGTTCTTTTGCTGCAGCTAATGCCTAAGAAACACAAACACAAGACTCAGTGCCCACATGTAGTTTATTGAGCAAGGGGAGAAAAGAGGGGGTATCTGGTGGCCAACCAGAAGCAGGAGAGAGAGCAGAGAGACAAGAGAGAGAGAGAGAGCAAAGAGAGGCAGAGAGAGATGTGAGAGAGCAGAGAGACCAGAGAGAGCAGAGAGAGGCAGAGAGAGAGCAGAGAGAGAGCAAAGAGAGAGAAGCACTTGGAGAGCTTATTTTAAAAGAGGCTTGAGCATGTGTTGTAAGACCTTCAGAATGAGGAGTCTTCCAGAATGAGGAGTCGATACCCCCAAGAACTCAGTGTCCAGTCCAGTTGCTGCAAAATGCAAGAGGCTTTAATGAACAGGAAACAATTGCACAAACAGGCTCCTCCAGCTTGCAGCTAGGGAGAAGCCCCCTCCCCTGGGCCCAGGTGTTTTTAAAGGCAAATGCACAAGCATAGGAAGGGGTGGGACCCTCTTTCCATTGAGTACTTGACCCTTGGAGGCCTGATGGTCTGTCTATTAGGGTCAGCAGACCTTAGGGCTTCAGGTGTGCTAATTAACCTAGTCTGGGCAAACCAGAGTTACAGCTATCTCTTGACCCTATTTACCACCTGTTGTCTCACAGGAAAGGAGGGGCAGTGTGAATTCTTCTAATCTCAGGGACTTGTGAGTGGAAGCTAGCAAATTCCAAGGAACACATATTGGCTTCTAGGTTAGTCCATAATTAACATTACTTTTTAGGTCTTTCAGTGTAAATAAGTCCTCTAGCTGCCAGGTAAAGCTGACAAGGCCAAGAGAGTCCCACCCATCCTTAGGGCAGGGGTCAGCTGCCTGCTAGTTCCTAACACAGACCATCCACTGGCTACAGGATCAAGCTCCTTCCCTGTTTATCGGTTAATGATAGCTGTTCAGAGTCAAAATAAATCCAGGCTCGTACATTTGACAGGATGTCTCTTTTTAACAGAGGGCACACTGGGATATCTACGAACAATTGATATATCCTGCCTACATCAAGGATCACTGCCACTGGCATACAGGACCCTCCCCGCATCCTGCTAGTGGGCACCCAACTCTGCTGTACTATCTGGCACAGGTAGGGGAAACACCACACTTGCCAAGCCCAAGGCATAGGATGTACAGGCAAATAATAACTGCAGCTGGTTGCCCCACTGAGGCCATGCCTTCTGAATTTCCTGAACTAGCTCTCAGTCAGGTCCTGGGGTCTGGCCACTGCTGGCTTGCCTTTTAATTGCTAATCTCATTAACACCTGCCAGAGGGGGTAAGGTGAGCCACAACCAGCCAAGCCTCTGCAGGAAAGGCAGCCCTCCTTAGCAATGGGTATGGACTAGGGAGCACAGGGAAAGGATCACATTTCCATGGCTTCTTTTGGATTCACCCATGGCCATACTTACATGTCAATCACGACTCTCCAACAGGAAAACAAAGCCCTCTTATGCCAGAGCTAACATTCAGATGGCAGGAACATTTAATGCTAAGGGATGGCTTGTTCTTGCCTTCATTAGACCTACTGGGGAAGTTTCGATTGGTACACACCACCTAGTTCACCTAAATAGGAGATGCAGGAACAGTTTTAGGGATAAGTACTTGAACCTGATAGAAAGAGTTTCAGGGCTCTACAGAGGAGAGATGACTTTGGCACAGAGACATTGAGTGTGGAGGCTCAGCAGCAGAGCACTGCCCTACCACCTGTGAGGCCCTCAGTTTGACCCTAAGCTTCTCAATCTACTTGGCCTCTTCCTCACCTGTGGTGTCTTACAATCAGGTTGTGAGCAACTGCTGTGAGGCCCCTGGCAGCTAGAGAATCTTATTCCCTAGGCTAGGAGGAGACCTAAGATTTTGTTGCTTTTGCTGAACCTGACAGCACCAATGACTTAGGGTCTGTGTCTCCACTCCACCACTGGTTAAGCTGTCTGACTTTAACACCTCTGACTGTTTCATCCTCAATAGAAAACAAACATAAATCCCTGCTACCCCCACCCCTATCCCAACAAGCATAAACTACCTATCCAAGAAAATTTCACCTTCAAACAGTAAAGAAAGCAGGCACAATGCAACAGAAGGCACTCTGGCTATTTAAGCTTCATATTATAGGTTCTGGTCTGCTTCCCCCCATGCATAATTCCAGTCTAATGCTGATGAATATTTATGTTGTTTCAGTTTGTGGTTAATATGAACAGAAATAGTGGGCATATTCTAGCATATTCCCTCTCTCTCTTATTCTCTATCTCTCTCTCTCTTTGTCTGTGTGTGTTTGAAACAAGCATTTATTGGGAGCAGGTGCCACAGCATGAGTGGAAGTCAGAGACAATTTATGGGAGCCAGGCAAGTGACCTTACCATTTCATTGGCCCTGCTGTTTAGTTTTTACATTTTTGTGTAGACTTATGACTGTGCACTGATGGTTCCATTTGCCTGTTGATTTCCCTGACAACTGACAAGTCTGCAACCTTTCCACTTGCTCACTGGGCCATCCAAAGAGCCCGCGGTTTCTGAAATGTCTGCCTGAGCCCTTGATCGGTTTTTACTGGGCTGTCTTTTTCTACTGGTTTGCACTTGTTTCCCTACTTTGGCTACAGGCCCTATGTCTGCTTTATATACCAACAGTTTCATTTCTTACTGTGTTGCCTTTCTGGCCAATTTTAAGTGTCTTCTATTGGAGAGAATTCTTAACTTCCAGAAAGTTCAATTTGTGCTGGAGATGTATGTAGCTCAGTGTTTAGAGAGTGGCTGGTTAATGCACTGCAGGTATCCTCCTGTCTCCATATTGTCCCTCTACTCTATTTGGAGGACTATTTGGAGAAATAGTCATGTGCCACTGTCCCTGACCTTTTACCCAATGAGCCATCTCCAGCCCCAGCCATTCAAGTAGAGGGTCTACCTAACAGCATGATGGTGAATAGTTTGGATCAAACAGCTGTTGTACTTATGTTTTGGGTATCACAAATTAGTTCTCCTGTAGTGTTCTTAGCCAGATAGTGACATTTAGAAACTGGACACTTCAGAATGATACCAAGGACAGTTACCATGGGATTTGGTGGTACAATGGTGGCAGTGCCCTTCTTTTAGTCCTTACACCAGGGACTAGGCCAGCATCTGGTCTTAGCTGCCTTGGGAAGCCATCCCAATATTTGAGGATCAGTAAGTGAAATTCTCTTCCCTTGGTCTCTGTGGTGTGTGTGTGTGTGTGTGTGTGTGTGTGTGTGTGTGTGTGTGTGTGTAGTATAAAGAATCACCCAGTCCAAGTAAATGCAAATAAAGTAGTCAGATCATCACATCACCCTAAACATGAACTTGGTAACTTTTATGTCACCTGCTTCATTGAGTGATAGACTACTACATTTACAAAGAGTGTGGTCGTGGAGAACCTCTGCAAGGAGAGAGTGGTGCCGTGTGTGAACATTAATGTTAGACTGACAGATGTATATTACCTTTTTGCAGAAGAATCTCTCATCTGCTTATTAATTTCTGTGCAAATACTTCAAATTTAGGCTATTTTGAGCTTCCACCTTATCACTAGGTAGGGTTGGGAAGAAGACATTTAGTGGCAAACCACATGTTGAATTCTCACCATGCATGTACAGTGACATGTGTGGCCACAAGATCTTAGCTGATAGTAAAGAGTAGCAAATAACTGATAATAATTTTTAATATTCACTTCTGCTTTAGATAAATTATACAATAACTTAGTCCTCAACATGGACTCTATTTAATAAAACAAATTCTCAAAAGCCCTCCATATGCCCTAACTGGTTATTCAGAGCTCTGTAGAGGATTGGGCAGTAGAGGGAATTCAGCTCTTTGAGGTGTTTGTTTCTCTTTTGGGTGGTGTTGAGGCTTCAGACAAGCTTTAGTGCTCAGAGGAGCCTTGTTGGCTTGTGGGCTTGTGGGAGTACCCTTTCTTCAGACTTTACTTTCATAGCATCTATGACAATCACAACACTAAAGTTCATTTATGCACTTTCCTAAAGAGGAGAAGAGGGGGTCATGACTGCATGGGTGTGGGCCACTAAGTGCATCCTGGGATTCTATCTTCTTCCTTTTTATTATGAAGGCCATGCAGCTTTCAATCATTTGCTAAACTTGGTTATTTCCTTTGCTACCTAACTACCCTCTAGAGCTTATAGTTCCCTACAACATAAAGTCCAAACTCCTTAGTTTGTTTGGAAAGCTTTGAGGATTTTTTTTGTAATTTTATATAACAAAGTCCAATTAAATGAAAACAAACATTCATACACAATATTTGGGAATTTGGGCGTCGTTCTTTCCAAACTACTTCCTGCTGGTAAGGGGCGCTATCTTGGGGGAATCGAAGAAGATTCAGATATCCTAGCTGTAGTCTGTAGGGCTGTTTTGTCCAGCTGTTTGGAATGCAGGATCAACTTGTACTCTGTTTCAGGCGGTCTGGTGTGATCAAACCACATTAGTCTGTAAGGAATCCACATCTTTTCATTTTCTGTGGAAACAAAAATAGAAATCCTTTGCCCCAGTAACTTGTTCTTCAACTTAAATTTTGGAGACAAAGTGTTTTTTTTTTTTTAATTTATTATTTTACATGTCGATCCCAGTTCCCGTTCCCTCCCTCCTTCCCTCCCCTCCAGCCCTCCCTCCCTCCTTCCCTCCCTTTTGCCCTCTCTGCCCTCTCCCATGCACTCTAAACACCCTCCCCTCCCAACCCCCCACCACAATACCATATGTAGAGGAAGGCCATCCAGTTGGGGTCATGTAGATCTGACAGGTCCTGTGAAGTAGGGACTAGGGCTTCTCTCCTATCTCTAGAATAAGGCAGTTATCCCTCCATGGGGGATATGTTTGCAAAGTCCTTTTGTGCACCAGGGATACATCCTGGCTCCACTGTCTGAGGTCTCTTAGACTGCTCAGACCTTCTGGCTGAGACCCATATTCAGGGGAGTCCAAGTCAGTCCCCTGTTGGCTTCCCAGCTATCAGTCTAGTGGCCTTTAGTTCCTCCTTGTTCAGGTAAGCTGTCTCTATGTACTTCTACCGCATGGTCTTGTCCTCTCCATCTGCTTCTGGGTTGTAGTTCGGCTCAGTGTTTATGTATGGGTGTTTGCTCCTGTTTTCAACAGGCATTAGTTGAGGACTCCATGGAGAAGTTAGTTGTTGATCTCACTCTCCGGGAAGGGCATTTATGATAGCCTTTCCAAGGAAGCTGAGATTGTTAGTTGGGAGCAGTCTTGTAGTTCCCTCGACCTTTCTTTGTGTGCAACTTTATCATCAAACCAATATTGGCTCCCTCTTTTATGTTCTCTCTCTCTGTCTCTGACTCTCTCTCTCTCTTTCCTATTTTCCATTCCTAACCAGGCTCAATCCTCCTGGTCGCACATGCCTTCCTCTCCTCCCTCTCATTTTCTCCTACTTCTCTCTCCATTAGCTGTCTTCCCCCACTTTACCTGAGGTATGGGGGACTTGTCCCCTTCCCAGTTCTGTGAGGGACTTTATATGAATCTCTTAGAATACAACTTGTATCCTAGTTCTCTGGTGATGTGAATTATAGGCTGGTGATCATTTGATCTAGTTCTAAATTCCTAGCACCCACATGGTGGGTCACAACTATCTGTAATTCTCTTAACAGGAGACCTGATACCATCTCCTGGATTCTGAAGGCTCCTGTCACATTTATTAAATAAAAATTTTGGAAAGTAAAACTGAAACTTTGATACTACTATGTATATGAAGCTATAGTGTTTATTATGTATTTTTAGATAAATATTAAGAATTTAAAAATGGCTCTTCTACTGTATTTCCTGGGTCATATGTCTCACACTAGGTACTCTAACCTTTTCAGAAGCTGCCCACATCCTTACCATCTCAAGGATTTTCATATTACGTCCACGGTAGCCTCACTAACGTACCTAGTGTACATAGCATCTTCATGTGGAATTTCACTTGCCTATTTTTTGTCAAGAAAGACCCTGGAATTGACTGTTTATCATGACAATCATTTAGCCACTTGTAGCTGGTGGCTTCTGTGTGTGGATTGGGAAGACACAGAACATCCTTGTACAATTTCCACAAGTCAGTCCTGGCCTGGAAGTTCAGTGATAACGCCTGCCATGCAGCATTCCTCTCTATGCATAGACTGCAGGCAGGTGTGTGGGATGGAGCCCTATGTTGCATGCTGCACTGCTTATTCAGAAAAGGATGGGACTTGCTCCTTGCCTCTGCTACCTCTTTGGGTGCTGACCAAGGGCATGTCAAGGTTGTCTAGTGCTACAGCTTCTCATCCTGTGCCAGTAATGTCACATGTATCAAAGGTGACTCCATCCTTTGAGGCAACAATCACTACAGGATGGGAAACTAATGTGCCTTCTTCAGACCTGGGCTCCTGTTTCACCTTTCTGTCTCTGGGCTCCAGGTTCTGCTGTCTCACCAAACCCTGATTCTGGCCCTCTGTGTTTTTCCAAACTTTCCCTCTCTGTCTAGAACTCACAGGTAGTCCATCAGTTTACACACCTTGCTCCTACCCACATTTCCCCCATTGCTTCTGCAGTACAAACCCCAAGAGCTCTGGATCCTTGGGCAAGCCCAGGTGCATGATGTCAGCAGGGCCCTGCTCCTTTATTAATCATCTCTGGTAGAGGTTTTGACCTTGGCGCTGGGTCACATCATTTATGGGTGCCTCAAATGTTTCTTCCCACATCTCTTATCCCACTGATTGCTCAGCAAAGGTCCCAAATAATTACATAGATGGCTAAGGGTAAACTCTCTCCCATCTGAAGTTTACTTTCCTTTCCTGTTATCTTCGGCATGGGCTCTCACTCCTTTCCTGGGCTTCAGGAACCCAACCCTAATGCTACCACCAACCATAATGCTCACCCTAACTCTAACCATACCCTAAATAGAACTCTCATTGTCAGAAATACATGACCCTAACTGGATGTCATAGCCCCATATGGGGAGAGGGGGTGAATGGGAGGGGGTAGTGGTCACGGTGCAAGAGAAGGGGGACAGAATGTAAGAGCGAGAAAGGGTGGGGAGTGAGGGATAGGAATCAAAAAGTAAAATAAACAATAATAATTGAAAAAAATTCAGTATGCAGGGGTTCAGAACGTGCCCATGAGGAATAGTGGATCTAACAGAGATCTTGAGGTCTTTAGCTGAGGGAACTCTAGTAGAGGCCCAGTGATGGCTTTCAAGTATCCAGTAGGACGTTTTATTTCATTTTAAAAAATTATTAATCATATGTAGTATCCTACTTGAATATCTCATGGTAGAAAAGACAAGGGCAACAATCTCATTGTAGATGGTTGTGAACTATCATCTGGTTGGTGGGAAGTAACTCATATCCTCTTTAAGTACAACCAGCATGCTTGAACATTTAGCCATCTATCCATTCCATTGTTGTGTTTGTAGAAAAGGCCTCATTATGTAATTTTGACTGGCCTGGAATTCATTGAGATTCAGGCTTTTGGCTCCTGAGTACTGTTGGACAGGATGTGTAGAAAGGGGAACACTCCTCCACTGCTTTTGGGAGTTCAAACTTGTACAGCCATTTTCAAGATAGGTATGGCAGTACCTCAGCAAGATGGCAATTGGTTTACCACAGGACCTGGCAATCCCCCCCCATATGCATATACCCATATTAACCACATTCATGCAACCAAAAATGTGTTTAATTATACCTATAGGAGCATTATTTGTAATAGCAAGAACCTAGAAGCTACCCAGATGCCTCTCAGCTGAAGAATGGATAAAGAATTGTGGCACATCTACACAATGGACTACTAATCTACAGAAAAAAATGGAATCTTGAAATGCACTGGCAAGTGGATGGTACTTGAAGAAGCAATCATGAATGAGGTAACCCAGGCACAAAAAGTAGAACATGGTAGAGAGGAAGATAACATAAAAGAGCAATTCATTATTGGTTTGAAGAGAAAATTGAACCTAAAGTTATATCTAGAGACCTACAAGACTGACTCCAACTAAGAATCTGAGCTACAGTGGAAAGGTTTCCATTATTGACCTTCCCTGAAAATAAGATCAACAACTAACTTATGTGCTACATGGAGCCAAGTGCAAACCAGTAGAAAAAGACAGCCCAGTAAAAACCGATCAAGGGCTCAGGGAGACATTTCAGAAACCGCGGGCTCTTTTGATGGCCCAGTGAGCAAGTGGAAAGGTTGCAGACTTGTCAGTTGTCAGGGAAAACAACAGGCAAATGGAACCATCAGTGCACAGTCATAAGTCTACACAAAAATGTAAAAACTTAATGGCAGGGCCAGTGAAATGGTAAGGTCACTTGCCTGGCTCCCACAAATTGTCTCTGACTTCTACTCCTGCTATGGGACCTTCTCCCATTAAATGCTTGTTTAAAACACATACACAGACAGACGGGGAGGGGGGAGTGAAATAAGAGAGAAAGAGGAACATGCTAGAAGGTACACACGAGTTCTGTTCATAGTAGCCACAAACTGGAACAACACAAATATCCATTAGCATTAGAGTGGAATTAGGCATGGGTAAGGAAGAGGCCAAGGAGATGGAGAAGCTTAGGGTCAAACTGAGGGCCTCACAGGTGCTAGGGCAGTGCTCTGCTGTTAAGCCTCCAAACTCAACCTCTCTGTGCAAAAGTCATTTGTCCTCTGTAGAGCCCAGAGTTCCTGTCTATAAGGTTCAAGGACTTATCCCTTTAAATTGTTCCCGCATCTCCTATTTAGGTGAACTAGGTGGTGTGTACCAATCGAAAGTGCCTCAGTAGATCAAAAGAAGGCAAGAACAAGGCATCCCTTAGAAATTAAACGTTCCTGCCATCTGAATGTCAGCTCTAGCGTGAGAGAGCTGTGTTTTCCTGTTGCACAGTGGTGCTTGACATACAAGTATTGCCATGGATGAATCCAAAAGAGGCTGATTAAATGTGATCCTTTCCCTGTGCTCTGAAGTCCACACCCACTGCCAAGAGGGCTGCCTACCTGCAGTGTCTCAGCAGGGTGGGTCTCCCCCTTACCCCCTCTGGCAGGAGTTAATGAGATTAGCAATTAAAAGGCAGGCCAGCAGAGGGCAGACACCAGGTCCTGACTGAGAGCCAGCTCAGGAAATGGAGAAGGCATGGCCTCAGTGAAGCAACCAGCTGCAGTTCCTGTTCGCCTGCATCCCCTATGCCATGGGCTTGGAAAGTGTGGTGTTTCCCGTACCTGTGCCAGATAGTACATTGGAGTTGAGTGCCCACTAGCAGGATACAGGAGCTGCCTGGACGCCGGGGGCAGTGATCCTTGATGTAGGTCGGGTATATCACTTGTTCCTAGATATCCTAGGATGCCCTTACCTTCTGTTAAAAAGAGACATCCTGTCAAATGTAGGAGCCTGGAATTGTTTTGACTCTGAACAGCCATCAGTAACCGATAAACAGGGAAGGAGCTTGATCCTGTAGGCAGTGGATGGTCTGGCTGTCTAAAAGCTATGATGGACATGGCTGTACTGGTCAAAGACTCTGACATGCTAACTTTGGGACAGAAAGTAATTACAATAGCCCCCCATGCACTGGTGACCAGGAGAGCATTGTCAGGCAGCCCACAAAACAATGGATGTCCAATGCCCACATGAATCACTGATGCACTACCTGCCATTCTTCTGCCTGAGAAGATTGATAAATAAGTAATTTGGGACTGTCATCACCTGCTGATTAAAGAGGCAGGAGATTGCAAAGACCTTACAGTCTTCCCTCTGGCCGTGGAAACACTAACTTAGTTCACTGATGGGAACAGTTACCTTGTGAAAGGTAAAGAAAGGACTGGGACAAGGATGTGAATGAAACCTGCATGGTTTGAGCCAGCAGCCTGGCAGAAGGAACCTCAGCATGAGAAGCTGAGCTCTTGGCCTTAACACAGGCCTTGTAGCTGGCAAAAGAAAAGAAAAAATCTGTAAACCTGTACACGGGCAGCAGTTATGCTTTTATAACTGTCCATGTGCACGGGGCTGTCTGTAAACAAAGGGGACTGGCTAAGATTTACTGTGAGCAAGTGAGAGAGCCAGAGATGAGCTGACACCTGCATTCCTCCACATTTTCTCCCCACTGTCCTCCTTGAGTCGCTGCTGTAATTCTCATTAGGGACAGTGACCTGGAGCATAAGCTAAGTAAGCCCCTTTCTGGCCTACATTGTGTGTGGTCAGTGTTTTAGCACAGCAACACATGCTCACCAGAATGGTAAGATATGATTTTCTTCTTTTCACCTGTGGTGAAGTAAATGTATGTTTTATTGTTTATTTTCATCTCATTTGTTCTTTTTCCAAGATAGGCTCTTAGCAATACAGTCCTTTGTGGCCTTGTACTTGTGACTCCTGTCTCAAGCTTCTGAGTACTGAGCAAGGCATGTACCATTCCACTGGTTTGTAATTTTCACTAATTAAATATGACATGGTTACATTTAAGTTTCTTTATGTATACTTATTTGTTTTGAGGCAGGGTCTTGCTTTGTAGCCATGTCCAGCTTGGAGGTAGTAGCAGTCATCTGTCCATACTTCCAAGTGCTGCAATAATAAACTTGCACTACACATAGTTACCTAAATCCATGGGGCTTTTTTGTAAAAGTAAAAAATGATATATGTTTAGGCTTAAATTTTGTGGTGTTCAAAACAAGCTGGTGGGTATCTAAGACAGAGGAATGTGTTGTCTGTGTAGCAATGCAAATGGAAAGCATTCTAGTTGAAGGAGGGATATATATGACAAATGTGCAAGGCAGTTACCCTATTCACCCTGCTTACAATTTTTTTTTTGTTTTACAGAGCATAATAATATTTTAACTTTAGAGAAATGGGAGGCATTGGTGTTTGTTTGAAAGAGGGGGTTAGGAAACACGGAATAAATTGATTAATTTGAAAACTACTTCCCTCAAAGCCATGAAAACCTGAAGTCAATCCTCACAATTCTTGAAAATTAATCCAGATTGCTGTGTTGTGGATTATGCCTTAAACACCAGTACTTTGGAGGTAGAGGCAGAGGCAGAAAATTCTCCAAAGTCAGCCTGTTGTACAGAGTAAGTTTCAAGACAGCCAGGGCATCCTATAGGAACCTTGTCTCGAGTGAAAAAACATAATGGTTGCATATACTTCTAACTTCAACATTGATAGGTGGAATGAGAAACTTCACCTCCAAAATACATAAAAATAAGACAGCAGCTGAAGATAGGTTGAGCAGTTGCAAGCATTTTCTGCTCTTTTGCATAAGAGCAGGTTTCAGTTTCCAGCCCATGTGGTGGAATACAACTGTCCTGAACTGCTATTCCAGGGAAACCAGCCCTGACTTGTGACTTCAGTGGTCACCAAGTTCAAAAGCAACACACTTAAATACATGAAGGAAAGAATCTCATAGTCTTGTAAGTTAGGCTTTATATCAAAAACCCAGGTAGACAGTATCACCCCAAACTTGATTTCTGTCCTCCATTCCTTCTTCATATATATGTCTGAGCTACCATCCACCACCAGAGAATAAATGCATACATAAGAGCCGAGTATATGTAGTGATACAAATAGTTGTTACCAGACAAACTTAAAACTTTTGGCTCCTTTAATGATCAAACCTGTGTACCACTCAGCCATCCAGGATGATTCTGAAAATATGGGACACCAGGGAGAGCTGAGTGATAATGTTGAGGTATCTCATGTTCCAATTACTATTAAAGTAGAAGCATACCACCCATGTCTGTAGATGGAATAACACTAGCAGTCAGACTGCCTTTCAAAGGTAAGGATAATTGATCCTTCAAGAAGACCATGACATTAGAGCATTTTCCTTAAGTTAATATAAATGATGTAGATGTGCTAAATAAAAAATACTTTTTTTTCTTAAACACTCAATTTCACTCATGTGAATTTAGGCACATGAGAACCTTTGGAGTATAATAATCACATCTGTTTTCCCTGAATATAAGTCAATTTTTAAACAATGATTAGTGAAACTTTATTTTACAATATATATATAATACTCACTCTACTTCATTCTTTATATACTAGGAATGGGGCAGGATCTACTGTATTCATAGTAACGCGCAAAGAGGTGATCATGGGAATATTAGTGTAAGTATTGTGTAATTTGAGTACTGTATTGACAGTGAAAAACTGGCTGTGTTTATAATTGCAATACAGATTGTGCTGAGTATATATTGCTTTTGTCCCATTTGTGGGGATGGAATTTCATTAAGATTGTTGTTAACTTGGAGCAGGGCAATAATTCAGGTGTGTTTTACTACAGTTTAAATTGGAGCAATCTGTATTTACTACCAAAGATATTACAAGCAGGGCTAAAATTCAGGGATATTTTACTACAGTAGGAATTTTAAAAGGGAGTTGAGCATGGTGACTGATACCTGTAATCTTAACCTGAAAAGGAGGTTGGAGTATCAGGACTCTAGTTATTTTTTTACCACATAGGAGAAGTCAAGCATGTACCATCCCAGTGGTTTGTATTTTTCACTAATTAAATATGAGATGGTTACATTTAATTCTCTTTATGTATACTTATTTGTTTTGAGGCAGGGTCTTGCTTTGTAGCCAAGGCCAGCTTGGAGGTAGTAGCAGTCATCTGTCCATACTTCCAAGTGCTGCAATTATAAACTTGCACTACACAGTTACCTAAATGCATGGGGCTTTTTTGTAAAAGTAGAAAATGATATATGTTTAGGCTTAAATTTTGTGGTGTTCAAAACAAGCTGGTGGGTATCTAAGACAGAGGAATGTGTTGTCTGTGTAGCAATGCAAATGGAAAGCATTCAAGTTGAAGGAGGGATATATATGACAAATGTGAAAGGCAGTTACCCTATTCTCCCTGCTTATAATTTTTTTTTTTGTTTTATAGAGCATAATAATATTTTAACTTTAGAGAAATGGGAGGTATTGGTGTTTGTTTGAAAGAGGGGGTTAGGAAACTTTGAATAAATTGATTAATTTGAAAACTACTTCCCTCAAAGCCATGAAAACCTGAAGTCAATCCTCATAATTCTTGAAAATTAATCCAGATGGCTGGGTTGTGGATTATGCCTTTAACACCAGTACTTTGGAGGCAGAGGCAGAGGCAGAAAGTTCTCCAAAGGTCAGCCTGTTGTACAGAGTAAGTTTCAAGACAGCCAGGGCATCCTATAGGAACCTTGTCTCGAGTGAAAAAACATAATGGTTGCATATACTTCTAACTTCAACATTGAGAGGCAGAGATAGGTGGAATGAGAAACTCCATCTCCAAAATACGTAAAAATAAGACTGCAGCTTAAGATACATTGTGCAATTGCCTGCCTTTTCTGCTCTTGAATAAGAGCAGGTTTCAGTGTCTAGCCCATGTGGTGGACTACATCTGTCCTGAACTGCTATTCCAGGGAAACCAGCCCTGACTTGTGACTTCAGTGGTCACCAGATTCACAAGCAACACACTTAAATACATGAAGGAAAGAATCTCACAGTCTTGTAAGTTAGGCTTTATATCAAAAAACCAAGTAGACAGTATCACCCCAAACTTGATTTCTGTCCTCCATTCCTTCTTCATATATATGTCTCATCTACCATCCACGGCCAGAGAATAAATGCGTACATAAGAGCCAAGTATATGTAGTTATAAAAATAGTTGTTACCAGACAAACTTAAAACTTTTGGCTCCTTTAATGATCAAACCTGTGTACCACTCAGCCATCCAGGATGATTCTGAAAATATGGGACACCAGGGAGAGCTGAGTGATAATGTTGAGGTATCTCATGTTCCAATTACTATTAAAGTAAAAGCATACCACCCATGTCTGTAGATGGAATAACACTAGCAGTCAGACTGCCTTTCAAAGGTAAGGATAATTGATCCTTCAAGAAGACCATGACATTAGAGCATTTTCCTCAAGTTAATATAACTGATGTATATGTGCTAAATAAAAAATACTTTTTTTTTTCTTAAACACTCAAGTTCACTCATGTGAATTTAGGCACATGAGAACCTTTGGAGTATGCTAATCACATCTGTTTTCCCTGAATATAAGTCAATTTTTAAACAATGATTAGTGAATCTTTATTTACATTATATAAATAATACTCACTCTACTGCCTTCTTTATATACTAGGAATGGGGCAGGATCTACTGTATTCATAGTAATGCGCAAAGAGGTGATCATGGGAATATTAGAGTAGGTACTGTGTAAATTGAGTTCTGTATTGAAAGTGAAAAACTGGCTGTGTTTATACTTGCAATACAGTTTTGCTGAGTACATATTGCTTTTGTCCCATTTGTGGGGATGGAATTTCATTAAGATTGTTGTTAACTTGGAGCAGGGCAATAATTCAGGGGTGTTTTACTACAGTATAAATTGGAGCAGTCTCTATTTACTACCAAAGATATTACACGCAGGGCTATAATTCAGGGATATTTTACTACAGTAGGAATTGTAAAAGGAAGTTGAGCATGGTGACTGATACCTGTAAGCTTAACCTAAAAAGGAGGTTGGAGTATCAGGACCCTGAGGTATTTCTTTGCCACATAGCAGAAGTCAAGCACGAAACAAAGTCATAATTGTTCTTTCTTGCGAGAAGTATTAGGTGATCCTTTTTTTCAATATTTTCTGTTTGGCATAACCTACATTTTTGGCAGTTTATCTCTGTGTAATATCCCTGCCCATCTTAGCCCATAGTTTGTATTCAAGGGTGGTCTCCAACTCACAGGTAACCACTGCCCTTCTGTCTCCCAAGTGCTACATTTAAAAAATTGTGCCACCACCCGAGGCTTAAACTGCCTTGTATGTCAATTTAACCATTTGGCATTCCTATTATTTTGTAGTTCCATTACCATCCTTGCACCTTACTATAATCATATATGGTTTCATAAAAAAAAAAGAAAGAGAAAAGTCTCCATTAACTAGAAAAGAATTGGACACTCAAGTAGAATATCTAAAAAATGTAAAAAAGAGAGAATTCATAAACATAAACTACTCTTATAACAATATGAGGAACTCTGTAAACTTCTTCATAGGCCTGTGTATGATGTGCATATCACCTCTGACCCAACTGTAGAGAAGCTGAACCTGTTCCTACAACATGTGGCAACTTTGAGGCAAACAAAGGTTTGCTGCTGCATTCATTCCCCCATAAAATTTGATTGGAATTTATGTATCTCATAATAATTTTGATTGTTTTAAAAGATTAGGAATGAACAGTTTGTCAATATTAATAAACATATCATATTGTGTATGAAAAAATTGGAACTAACTTCTGATTCAAGTTTTGAAAAAGTTGGAGTGTGTCAATTTCAAAGTGTATTTTCTGTGTCATTGCAGAGTATTGTGGCACTACATATGTTGCTTTTGCAGGTAATATGTGTTCAGATTATGCAGTATCAACTCACTTGTATTTATCAATTTGAAAAACCTGACAGCTTTTGCCTTAATTCTAAATAAGGAGCCAGTTTGTATTAAGGGATGCTGAGGTAGGCATCACTTCAGTTTTTGAACAGCCTTGTACACAGAGTGAGTTTGGGGACAGGCAGGGCTACACAGGGAAACCCTTTCTTGAGTAAACAAACAGAAAGGGACAAAATATGTGAAGACACCCAACCATAATACAATATGGAATAAATCTGTTTGTTTACTGTGTGTATGTGTGTGTGTGGTGCGGGGTGGATGTGGGTGTGTTTGTTTATGTTATGGGGAGAGAGAGACAGAAGCACAGATAGACAGAGACAGAGCAATAGAGTGATCACGTGTCAAAGTCAATTCAATTCCAATTGTCCATCTTATTTATCAGGTTCACATTTATGAAGGTAAACTTTTCTGCCACTGAGACTTACAGATCTCTCTCACCTTTCCAGTGCTATTATGTAGTTGGACTTTCTTGTCAGATTTTCTTGGAACAATCCATCCCCAAATAATGACACAGACATTTCTAAATTATGAATGATTGGCCTTTAACTTAACCTTGTTCCCAACTATTTCCTATACCTTAACAAATGTCTATTAGCCTATTGTCTATTATTGTGTATTCGCAGCTCCTTCCTTGTCTTCCTGGCATGGGTCCAGGCCTAGATTCATTCCCATGAGTTTTTCTCTCAGCCCAGCAATCCTACCTAACCATTCCTTTTGAGCAATTGGCCGTTTAACTTTTTATTAAACCAATTAAGGGCCGTAGGCAGGCAAGGTAAAAAGCACCCTATTTTCACATATTGATCAAATGTCCCACAAGTTTAACTTTTAATCATCCCCTTCTAGATTTAGCATTTTGCTTGATCTCAGGTCCTTCGTGTTTGTACTTTATTGACTGAGATACCTACTCAGGCCCTATTTTGCTTTGTTGGTAATAGAGGCTGAACTTAAATCTCTTAGTATCAGGAATTCTAGACACTAGCCAATAACCCCTAATTATAGCCCATAATTTACCACTTTTTAATTTAGAAACAAAATCTACCTCAATTTTGCGTGAATTAGAAATGTAATAAAAATTAATTATTGTCTCAGAATGCATAGCACTAGCCATTTTAACTAAACTAATGCTTATTTATGTTAACGATATAAAATTTTATTCCTGAGATGATCATGGTGTTTCATGCCTTTGAACCCAGGACTCAGGAGCCAAAAGCATAAATCTTAATGAATTCCAGGCCAGTCACAGATACATAATGGGGCCCTTTCTTAAAAAAAAACAACAATGGAAGAGACAGAAGACTAAAAGTTGAAGCACACTGACTGTACTTACAGAGGACATGAGTTAACTCCCACCAACCAGATGGTAGCTCACGACCATCTACAATCAGATCTGTTGCCCTCTTCTTTTCTACCAGCAGACATTCAAGTAGGGTACTACATATGACAAAATAACTTTTAAAAATGAAATAAAATGTCCTACTGGTTACTTGAAACCCATCACTAGGCCTCTGCTAGAGTTCCCTCAGCTAAAGACCACCAAATACTTGTTAGATCCTCATATCCTCTTGGGAACATCCTGAGTCCATGCATGCCGGATATTTTTTAAAATTAGTTCATGATTTTTTACATGTAGATCCTTGTTCCCTATATCTCCCTCAATTCCTTCCCCTTCCTCTTATCATCTGTTGCCCCCTCACATTCACCCTGACCACCCTGCCGTCCTATTCACCCACAATCAACACATAGGTCTAGGCCATCCAAGTGGGGTCATGTATTTCTGACAGCACATTTGAAGTGTTGATTAGAATGTCTCTTCTATGTCTAGGTTTAGGGGGTATCCCTGGATTGGGGGAATGTGTCCTCAAGGTCCTTTTGCGCACCAGGAATACATCCAGGTCCCACTGTCTGAACTCCATTAGCTCACACCTTCTAGCTGATACCCATCTCAGGGGTCTGAGTCAGTCCCATGCTGGATTCACAGCTATCACTCTGGGGTCCTATTAGCTCCTCCTTCATCAGGTCAGCTGTCTCAATGTGTTTCTACAACTCGATCTTGTCCTCTCTCTCTCTGCATCTGGATTCTAGTTAGACGCAGTGTTTACTTATGGGTGTTTGCTTCTGTTTTCTACAGAGACTAGATGAGGGCTCCATGTAGTGCTCGAGTTAGTTGCTGATCTCATTTTCAGGGAAGGTCAATAATGGAAGCCTTTCCACTGTTGCTCTGATTGTTAGTTGGAATCAGTCTTGTAGGTCTCTAGATATAACGTTCAACTTTCTCTTCAAACCAATAATGACTTGATCTTTTATGTTCTCTCCCTCTCTACCATGTTCTACTTTTTGTGCCTGGGTTACCTCATTCATGATTATTTCTTCAAGTGCCATCCACTTGCCTGCGCCTTTCAAGATTCCATTCTTTCTGTCTATTAGTAGTCCATTGTGTAGATGTGCCACAAGTTCTTTATCCATTCTTCAGTTGAGAGGCATCTGGGTAGCTTCTAGTTTCTTGCTATTACAAATAATGCTGCTATACATATAATTAAACACTTGTCTCTGTTGCATGAATGTGGATAATTTGGGTATATGGTGGCAGTGCCCTTCTTTTAGTCCTTACACCAGGGACCAGACCAGCATCTTGTCTTAGCTGCCTTGGGAAACTATCCCAATATTTGAGGCTCAGTAAGTGATATTCTCTGCCTTTGTGTGTCTGTGATGTGTGTGTGTGTGTGTGTGTGTGTATGTGTGTGTGTAATATAAAGAATCACCCAGTTCAAAGAAATGCAAAAAAAATAGTCAGATCATCACACCACCCTAAACATGAATTTGGTAACTTTTATGTCAGCTGATTCATTGAGTGATGGACTACTACATTTACAAAGAATGTGGTCATGGGGGACCTCTGCACGGAGAGAATGATGCAATGTGTGAACATTATTGTTAGACTGACAGATGTATATTCCCTTTTTGCAGAAGAATCTCTCAACTTCTTGTTAATTTCAGAGGAAATAACTCCAATTTTGGCTATTTTGAGCTCTCAACATATCACTGGGTAGGGTTGGGGAGAAGACATTTAGTGCAAACCACATGTTGCATTCTCACCATGCATGTACAGTGACATGTGTGGCCACAAGACCTTAGCTGATACTAAAGAGAAGCGCATAACTGGAAATGATTTTTAACATGTACTTCTGCTTTAGATAATTTATACAATAACTTAGTCCTCAACATGTACTGTATTTAATGAAACAAATTCTCAAAAGCCCTCCATATGCCCTAACTGGTTACTTAGAGCTCTGTAGAGGACTGGACAGTAGAGCGAATTCAGCTCTTTGAGGTGTTTGTTTCTCTTTCGGGTGGTTTTAAGGTTTCAGACAAGCTTTAGTGCTCAGAGGAGCCTACTCTGGCTTGTGGGAGAACCCTTTCTTCAGACTTTACTTTCATAGCATCTATGACAATCGCAACACTGAAGTTCATTTATGCACTTTCCTAAAGAGGAGAAGAGGGGGCCATGACTACATGGGTGTGGGCCAATAAGTGCATCCCGAGATTCTATATTCTTACCTTATTAATATGAAGGCCATGCAGCTTTCAATCATTTGCTAAACTTGGTGATTTCCATTGCTACCTAACTACCCTCTAGAGTTTCTAGTTCCCCACAAGATGAAGTCTAAACTTCTTAGTATGTTTGGAAAGCTTTGAGGAATTTTGTTTTTTTTAAATTAAGCCCTGAGGAATTTGAGCCTTGCATACCTGGGTTTTAGAAAACAGAGTTTTACCTCTGAAATCTAAAAATCCACAGCATTTTGCTTCAGGTGAGAAACCTACCTCTAAGTTTGAATAAGACATATCAGCCACAGTCCCAAAAGAACACATAGGATTCACTTTTCAGAACAAATGCAGCTCTGCAGGGCTTGGGGCACCAAGGGTTAGCTCAGTGGTTAATGCCCTTAGAGGACGCCTGGTTCAATTTCTAGCATCCACATGGTGGTTCACACCTATCTGTAATTCTTTTAACAGGAGACCTGATACCCTCTTCTGGGTTCTGAAAGCTCCTGTCACTCAGGAACAAATGCATGCACATTTACTAAATAAAAATTTTGGAAAGTAAAACTGAATCTTTGATACTACTATGTATATGAAGGTATAGTTTTTATTATGTATTTTTAGATAAATATTAAGAATTTAAAAATGGCTCTTCTCCTGTATTTCCTGGGTCATATGTCTCACACTAGGTACTCTGACCTTTTCAGAAGCTGCCCACATCCTTAAAATCTCCAGGATTTTGATATTACGTCCAGGGTAGCCTCACTAAAGTACCTAGTGTACATAGCATTTTCATGGGGAATTTTACTTGCCACGTGTTCCTCAACACCACAAACTTGCAGCTAAGCCTACTTTTTGTCAAGAAAGAGCCTGGAATTGACTGTTTATCATGACAATCATTTAGCCACTTGTAGCTGGTGGCTTCTGTGTGTGGACTGGGAAGACACAGAACAACCTTGTACAATTTCCACAAGGCAGTCTTGGCCTGGAAGTTCAGTGATAACGCCTGGCATGCAGCATTCCTCTCTATGCTTAGACTGCAGGCAGCTGTGTGGGATGGAGCCCTACTTGGCATGCTGCACTGCTTCCTCAGAAAAGGATAGGACTTGCTCCTTGCCTCTGCTTCCTCTTTGGGTGCTGAACAAGGGCATGTCAGGGTTCTCCAGAGCTACAGCTCCTCATCCTCTGCTAGGAAGTTCACATGTATCAAAGGTGACTCCATCCCTTGAGGCAACAATCATTACAGGATGGAAAACCCATGTGCCTTCTTCAGACCTGGGCTCCTGTTTCACCTTTCTGTCTCTGGGCTCCATGTTCTGCTATCACACCAAACCCTGATTCTGGCCCTCCGTGTTTTTCCAAAGTTTCCCTGTCTGTCTAGTCCATCAGATTACACATCTTGCTCCTACCCACATTTCCCCCATTGCTTCTGCAGTACAATCCCCAAGAGCTCTGGATCCTTGGGCAAGCCCAGGTGCATGATATCAGCATGGCTCTACTCCTTTATTAATCATCTCTGGTAGAGGTGTTGACCTATGGCTCTGGGTCACATTATCTGTGGGTGCCTCAAATGTTTCTTCCCACATCTCTTATCCCACTGATTGCTTAGCAATGGTCCCAAATAATTACATAGACTACTAAGGGGATACTCTCTTCTATCTGAACTTTACTTTCCTTTCCTGTTATTTTCGCCATGGGCTCTCACTCCTTTCCTGGGCTTCAGGAACCCAACACTAACGCTACCACCAACCATAATGCTCACCCTAACTCTAACCATACCTTAAACTGAACTCTCAATGTCAGAAATACATGACCCTACCTGGATGGCATAGCCCCATATTGGAGAGGGGGTGAATGGAAGGGGAGGTGGTCAGGGTGAATGTAAAGGGGGAGAGAATGTAAGAGGGAGGGAGGGTATCGAGTGAGGGATAGGAATCGACATGTAAAATAAACAATAATAATTTAAAAAAATTCAGTATGTAGGGACTCAGAATGTGCCCAAGAGGATTAGTGGATCTAACAGATATCTTGTGGTCTTTAGCTGAGGGAACTCTAGCAGAGGCCCAGTGATGGGTTTCAAGTATCCAGTAGGACGTATTGTTTCATTTAAAAATTATTTATCATATGTAATATCCTACTTGAATATCTCCTGGTAGAAAATAAGAGGGCAACAATCTCATTGTAGATGGTTGTGAACTACCATCTGGTTGGTGGGAAGTAACTCGTATCCTCAGTGTGCTTGAACTTTTAGCCATCTATCCATTCCATTGTTGTGTTTGAAGAAAAGGCCTCATTATGTAATTTTGACTGGCCTGGAATTCATTGAGATTCATGCTTTTGGCTCCTGAGTCCTGGGTTCAAAGGCATGAAACACCATGATCATCTCAGGAAAAAATTTTATATTGTTAACATAAATAAGCATTAGTTTAGTTAAAATGGCTAGTGCTATGCATTCTGAGACAATAATTAATTTTTATTACATTTCTTATTCACACAAAATTGAGGTAGATTTTGTTTCTAAATTAAAAAGTAGTAAATTATGGGCTATAATTAGGGGTTATTGGCTAGTGTCTAGAATTCCTGATACTAAGAGATTTAAGTTCAGCCTCTATTACCAACAAAGCAAAATAGGGCCTGAGTAGGTATCTCAGTCAATAAAGTACAAACACGAAGGACCTGAGATCAAGCAAAATGCTAAATCTAGAAGGGGATGATTAAAAGTTAAACTTGTGGGACATTTGATCATTATGTGAAAATAGGGTGCTTTTTACCTTGCCCGCCTAAGGCCCTTAATTGGTTTAATAAAAAGTTAAACGGCCAATTGCTGAAAAGGAATGGTTTGGCAGGATTGCTGGGATGAGAGAAAAACTCAGGGGAATGAATCTAGGCCTGGACCCATGCCAGGAAGACAAGGAAGGAGCTGCAAATACAGAATAATAGACAATAGGCTAATAGACATTTGTTAAGGTATAGGAAATTGTTGGGAACAAGGTTAAGTTAAAGGCCAATCATTCATAATTTAGAAATGTCTGTGTCATTATTTGGGGATGGATTGTTCCAAGAAAATCTGACAAGAAAGTCCAACTACCTAATAGCACTGGAAAGGTGAGAGAGATCTGTAAGTCTCAGTGGCAGAAAAGTTTACCTTCATAAATGTGAACCTGATAAATAAGATGGACAATTGGAATTGAATGGACTTTGACACGTGATCTCTCTATTGTTCTGTCTCTGTTTATCTGTGCTTCTGTCTCTCTCTCCCCATAACATAAACAAACACACCCACACCCACCCGCCCCCGCCACACACACACATACACACAGTAAACAAACAGATTTATTCCATATTGTATTATGGTTGGGTGTCTTCACATATTTTGTCCCTTTCTGTTTGTTTACTCGAGAAAGGGTTGCCCTGTGTAGCCCTGCCTGTCCCCAATCGCACTCTGTGTACAAGGCTGGTCAAAAAATGAAGTGATGCCTACCTCAGCATCCCTTAATACAAACTGGCTCCTTATTTAGAATTAAGGCAAAAGCTGTCAGGTTTTTCAAATTGATAAATACAAGTGAATTGATACTGCATAATCTGAACACATATTACCTGCAAAAGCAATGTATGTAGTGCCACGATACTCTGCAATGACACAGAAAATACACTTTGAAATTGACACGCTCCATCTTTTTCAAAACTTGAATCAGAAGTTAGTTCCAATTTTTTCATACACAATATGATATGTTTATTAATATTGACAAACTGTTCATTCCTAATCTTTTAAAACAATCAAAATTATTATGAGATACATAAATTCCAATCAAATTTTATGGGGGAATGAATGCAGCAGCATACCTTTGTTTGCCTCAAAGTTGCCACATGTTGTTGGAACAGGTTCAGCTTCTCTACAGTTGGGTCAGAGGTGATATGCACATCATACACAGGCCTATGAAGAAGTTTACAGAGTTCCTCATATTGTTATAAGAGTAGTTTATGTTTATGAATTCTCTCTTTTTTACATTTTTTGAGATATTCTACTTGAGTGTCCAATTCTTTTCTAGTTAATGGAGACTTTTCTCTTTCTTTTTTTTATGAAACCAGATATGATTATAGTAAGGTGCAAGGATGGTAATGGAACAACAAAATAATAGGAATGCCAAATGGTTAAATTGACATACAAGGCAGTTTAAGCCTCGGGTGGTGGCACAATTTTTTAAATGTAGCACTTGGGAGACAGAAGGGCAGTGGTTACCTGTGAGTTGGAGACCACCCTTGAATACAAACTATGGGCTAAGATGGGCAGGGCTATTACACAGAGATAAACTGCCAAAAATGTAGGTTATGCCAAACAGAAAATATTGAAAAAAAAGGATCACCTAATACTTCTAGCAAGAAAGAACAATTATGACTTTGTTTCGTGCTTGACTTCTGCTATGTGGCCAAGAAATACCTCACGTCCTGATACTCCAACCTCATTTTCAGGTTAAGCTTACAGGTATCAGTCACCATGCTCAACTTCCTTTTACAATTCCTACTGTAGTAAAATATCCCTGAATTATAGCCCTGTGTGTAATATCTTTGGTAGTAAATAGAGACTGCTCCAATTTATACTGTAGTAAAACACCCCTGAATTATTGCCCTGCTCCAAGTTAACAACAATCTTAATGAAATTCCATCCCCACAAATGGGACAAAAGCAATATGTACTCAGCAAAACTCTATTGCAAGTATAAACACAGCCAGTTTTTCACTTTCAATACAGAACTCAATTTACACAGTACTTACTCTAATATACCCATGATCAACTCTTTGCGCATTACTATGAATACAGTAGATCCTGCCCCATTCCTAGTATATAAAGAAGGCAGTAGAGTGAGTATTATTTATATATTGTAAAATAAATTTTCACTAATCATTGTTTAAAAATTGACTTATATTCAGGGAAAAAAGATGTGATTAGTATAATCCAAAGGTTCTCATGTGCCTAAATTCACATGAGTGAACTTGAGTGTTTAAGAAAAAAAAGTATTTTTTATTTAGCACATCTACATCATTTATATTAACTTAAGGAAAATGCTCTAATGTCATGGTCTTCTTGAAGGATCAATTATCCTTACCTTGAAAGGCAGTCTGACTGCTAGTGTTATTCCATCTACAGACATGGGTGGTATGCTTCTACTTTAATAGTAATTGGAACATGAGATACCTCAACATTATCACTCAGCTCTCCCTGGTGTCCCATATTTTCAGAATCATCCTGGATGGCTGAGTGGTACACAGGTTTGATCATTAAAGGAGCCAAAAGTTTTAAGTTTGTCTGGTAACAACTATTTGTATCACTACATATACTCGGCTCTTATGTACGCATTTATTCTCTGGTGGTGGATGGTAGCTCAGACATATATATGAAGAAGGAATGGAGGACAGAAATCAAGATTGGGGTGATACTGTCTACCTGGGATTTTGATATAAAGCCTAACTTACAAGACTATGAGATTCTTTCCTTCATGTATTTAAGTGTGTTGCTTTTGAACCTGGTGACCACTGAAGTCACAAGTCAGGGCTGGTTTCCCTGGAATAGCAGTTCAGGACAGTTGTAGTCCACCACATGGGCTGGAAACTGAAACCTGCTCTTATGCAAAAGAGCAGAAAATGCTGGCAAGTGCTCAACCTATCTTCAGCTGCTGTCTTATTTTTACGTATTTTGGAGGTGAAGTTTCTCATTCCACCTATCAATGTTGAAGTTAGAAGTATATGCAACCATTATGTTTTTTCACTCGAGACAAGGTTCCTATAGGATGCCCTGGCTGTCTTGAAACTTACTCTGTACAACAGGCTGACCCTTGGAGAACTTTCTGCCTCTGCCTCTGCCTCTGCCTCCAACGAACTGGTGTTAAAGGCATAATCCACAACCCAGCAATCTGGATTAATTTTCAAGAATTGTGAGGATTGACTTCAGGTTTTCATGGCTTTGAGGGAAGTAGTTTTCAAATTAATCAATTTATTCAGTGTTTCCTAACCCCCTCTTTCAAACAAACACCAATGCCTCCCAATTCTCTAAAGTTAAAATATTATTATGCTACTACCTCCAAGCTGGCCTTGGCTACAAAGCAAGACCCTGCCTCAAAACAAATAAGTACCCTTTCTTCAACTGCCTCAAAACAAATAAGAACCCTTTCTTCAACTTTACTTTGATAGCATCTATGACAATCACAACAATGAAGTTCATTTATGCACTTTCCTAAAGAGGAGAAGAGGGGGCCATGACTACATGGGTGTGGGCCAATAAGTGCATCCCGGTATTCTATATTCTTACCTTATTAATATGAAGGCCATGCAGCTTTCAATCATTTGCTCAACTTGGTGATTTCCATTGCTACCTAACTACGCTCTTGAGCTTCTAGTTCCCCACAAGATAAAGTCCAAACTCCTTAGTTTGTTTGGAAAGCTTTTAGGAATTTTGTTTTTTTTTTAAATTAAGCC
Organism: Phodopus roborovskii; assembly: GCF_943737965.1. NCBI lineage: Eukaryota > Metazoa > Chordata > Mammalia > Rodentia > Cricetidae > Phodopus > Phodopus roborovskii. Next base: position 68,113 of record NW_026125831.1, read on the forward strand.
CTGAGGAATTTGAGCCTTGCATACCTGGGTTCTAGAAAACAGAGTTTTACCTCTGAAATCTAAAAATCCACAGCATTTTGATTCAGGTGAGAAACCTACCTCCAAGGTTGAATAAGACATATCAGCCACAATCCCAAAGGAACACACAGGATTCACTTTTCAGAACAAATGCTTCTGTCTCTCTCTCCCCATAACATAAACACACACACCCACACCCACACCCACACCCACGCACACACACACACACACACACACTCACAGTAAACAAACAGATATATACCATATTGTATTGTGGTTGGTTGTCTTCACCTATTCTATCCCTGTATGTGCCTTTTCTGTTTCTTTACTCGAGAAAGGGTTTCCCTGTGTATCCCTGCCTGTCCCCAAACTCACTTTGTGTACAAGGCTGTTCTAAAACTGAAGTGATGCCTACCTCAGCATCCCTTAATACAAACTGGCTCCTTATTTAGAATTAAGGCAAAAGCTGTCAGGTTTTTCAAATTGATAAATACAAGTGAATTGATACTGCATAATCTGAACACATATTACCTGCAAAAGCAATGTCTGTAGTGCCACGATACTCTGCAATGACACAGAAAATACACTTTGAAATTGACACACTCCATCTTTTTCAAAACTTGAATCTGAAGTTAGTTCCAATTTTCTCATACACAATATGATTTTTTATTAATATTGACAAACTGTTAATTCCTAAATTCTTAAAACAATCAAAATTGTTATGAGATACATAAACGTCCAATGAAATTTCATGGGGGAATGAATGCAGCAGCATACCTTTGTTTGCCTCAAAGTTGCCACATGTTGTTGGAACAGGTTCAGCTTCTCTACGGTGGGGTCAGAGGTGATATGCGCATCATACATAGGCCTATGAAGAAGTTTACATAGTTCCTCATATTGTTATAAGAGTAGTTTATGTTTATGAATTCTGTCTTTTTTACATTTTTTGAGGAATTCTACATGAGTGTCCAAATCTTTTCTAGTTAATGGACACTTGTCTGTTTTTTTTTTTTTTTAATGAAACCAGATATGATTATAGTAAGGTGCAAGGATGCTAATGGAACTACAAAATAAAGGAATGCCAAATGTGTAAATTGACATACAAGGCAGTTTAAGCCTCGGGTGGTTTCACAATTTTTTAATTGTAGCTCTTGGGAGACAGAAGTGCAGTGGTTATCTGTGAGTTGGAGACCACCCTTGAATACAAACTATGGGCTAAGATGGGCAGGGCTATTACACAGAGATAAACTGCCAAAAATGTAGGTTATGCCAAACAGAAAAAAATGAAAAAAGGATCACCTAATACTTCTAGCAAGAAAGAACAATTATGACTTTGTTTCGTGCTTGACTTCTCCTATGTGGTAAAAAAATAACTAGAGTCCTGATACTCCAACCTCCTTTTCAGGTTAAGATTACAGGTATCAGTCAACATGCTCAACTCCCTTTTACAATTCCTACTGTAGTAAAATATCCCTGAATTTTTGCCCTGCGTGTAATATCTTTGGTAGTAAATACAGATTGCTCCAATTTATACTGTAGTAAAACACACCTGAATTATTGCCCTGCTCCAAGTTACCAACAATCTTAATGAAATTCCATCCCCACAAATGGGACAAAAGCAATATATACTCAGCACAATCTGTATTGCAAGTATAAACACAGCCAGTTTTTCACTGTCAATACAGTACTCAAATTACACAATACTTACACTAATATTCCCATGATCACCTCTTTGCCCATTACTATGAATACAGTAGATCCTGCCCCATTCCTGGTGGATAAAGAATGAAGTAGAGTGAATATTATTTATATATTGTAAAAATATAGTTTCACTAATCATTGTTTAAAAACTGCCTTATATTCAGAGAAAACAGATGTGATTAGTATACTCCAAAGGTTCTCATGTGCCTAAATTCACATGAGTGAACTTGAGTGTTTAAGAAAAAAAAAAGGATTTTTCATGTAGCACATCTACATCAATCATATTAACTTAAGGAAAATGGTCTAACGTCATGGACTTCTTGAAGGATCAATTATCCTTACCTTTGAAAGGCAGTCTGACTATTGGTATTATTCCATCTATAGACATGGGTGGTACGATTCTACTTTAATAGTAATGGAACATGAGATACCTCAACATTATCATTCAGCTCTCCCTAGTGTCCCATATTTTCAGAATCATCCTGGATGGCTGAGTGGTACACAGGTTTGATCATTAAAGGAGCCACAAAGTTTTAAGTTTGTCTGGTAACAACTATTTGTATCACTACATATACTCGGCTCTTATGTACCCATTTATTCTCTGGTGGTGGATGGTAGATCAGACATATATATGAAGAAGGAATGGAGGACAGAAATCAAGTTTGGGGTGATATTGTCTACTTGGTTTTTTGATATAAAGCCTAACTTACAAGATTATGAGATTCTTTCCTTCATGTATTTAAGTGTGTTGCTTGTGAATCTGGTGACCACTGAAGTCACAAGTCAGTGCTGGTTTCCCTGGAATAGCAGTTCAGGACAGTTGTAGTCCACCACATGGGCTAGACACTGAAACCTGCTTTTATTCAAGAGAAGAAAAGGCATGCAATTGCACATTGTATCTTAAGCTGCTGTCTTATTTTTATGTATTTTGGAGATGGAGTTTCTCATTCCACCTATCTCTGCCTCTCAATGTTGAAGTTAGAAGTATATGCAACCATTATGTTTTTTCACTCGAGACAAGGTTCCTATATGATGCCCTGGCTGTCTTGAAACTTACTCTGTAGAACAGGCTGGCCTTTGAAGATCTTTCTGCCTCTGACTCTGCCTCCAAAGTACTGGTGTTAAAGGCATAATCCACAACCCAGCAATCTGGATTAATTTTCAAGAATTGTGTGGAGTGAATTGAGGTTTTCATGGCTTTGAGGGAAGCAGTTTTCAAATTAATCAATTTATTCAATGTTTCCTTAACCCTCGTTCAAACAAACACCAATGTCTCCCATTTCTCTAAAGTTAAAATATTATTATACTCTGTAAAACCAAAGAAAAAAAATTTAAGCAGGGTGAATAGGGTAACTGCCTTCCACATTTGTCATATATATCCCTCCTCCAACTAGAATGCTTTCCATTTGCAATTCTAAACTGACAACATATTCCTCTGTCTTAGATACCTACAAGCTTGTTTTTTGAACATGATAAAATATAAGCCTAAACATATATAATTTTTTACTTTTACAAAAAAGCCGCATGCATTTAGGTAGCTTTGTGTAGTGCATGTTTATAATTGAAGCAATTTTCAAATTAATCAATTTATTCAATGTTTCCTTACCCCGCCTTTCAAACAAACACCAATGCCTCCCATTTCTCTATGCAAGTTTATAATTGTAGCACTTGGAAATATGGACAGATGACTGCTAATACCTTCATCCGGGCTTTGCTACAAAGCAAGACCCTGCCTCAAAACCAATAAGTATACATAAAGAGAATTAAATGTAACCATCTCATATTTAATTAGTGAAAAATACAAACCAGTGGGATGGTACATGCCTTGCTCAGTACTCAGAAGCTTGAGACAGGAGTCACAAATTCAAGGACAGAAAGGACTGTATTGCTAAGTGCCTATCTTGGCAAAAGAACAAATGAGATGAAAATAAACAATAAAACATACATTTACTTCACCAGAGTTGAAAAGAAGAAAATCATATCTTACCGTTCTGGTGAGCATCTGTTGCTGTGCTAAAACACTGACCACACACAATGCAGTCCAGAAAGGGGCTTACTTAGCTTATGCTCCAGGTCACTGTCCCTAATGAGAATTACAGTAGCTACTCAAGCAGGACAGTGGGAAGAAAATGTGGAGGAATGCAGGTGTCAGCTCATCTCTGGCTCTCTCACTTGCTCACAGTAAAGCTTAGCCAGTCCCCTTTGTTTACAGATAGCCCCTTGCACATGGACAGTTATAACAGCATAACTGCTGCCCATGTACAGGTTTACAGATTTTTTTCTTGTCTTTGGCCAGCTGCAAGGCCTGTGTTAAGGCCAAGAGCTCAACTTCTCATGCTGAGTTTCCTTCTGGCAGGCTGCTGGCTCAAACTCTGCAGGTTTCATTCACATCCTTGTCCCAGTCCTTTCTTTACCTTTCACAAGGTTCCCATCAGTGAACCAAGTTAGTGTTTCCATGGCCAGAGGGAAGACTGTAAGGTCTTTGCAAACTCCTGTCTCTTTAATCAGCAGGAGATGACAGTCCCAAATTACTTGTTCTTCAGTCTTCTCAGGCAGAAGAGTGGCAGTTAGTGCATCAGTGATTCATGTGGGCATTGGACATCCATTGTTCTTTGGGCTGCCTGACAATGATCTCCTGCTCACCAGTGCATGGGGGCTATTGTAGTTATTTTCTGCCCCTAAGTTAACATGTCAGAGTCTTTGATCAGTACAGCCATGGCAGCCATAGCTTTTAGACAGCCAGAACATCCACTGCCTACAGGATCAAGCTCCTTCCCTGTTTATTGGTTACTGATGGCTGTTCAGAGTCAAAACAAATCCAGGCTCCTACATTTGACAGGATGTCTCTTTTTAACAGAAGGTAAGGGCATCCTGGGATATCTAGGAACAAATGATATATCCCACCTGCATCAAGGATCACTGCCACCTGTATCCAGGCAACTCCCGTATCCTGCTAGTGGGCACTCAACTCCACTGTCCTATCTGGCGCAGGTATGGGAAACACCACCCTATCCAAGCCCATGGCATAGGGGATAAAGGCAAACAGGAACTACAGCTGGTTGCCTCACTGAGGCCATGCCTTCTCCATTTCTTGAGCTGACTCTCACTCAGATCCTGGTGTCTGGCCACTGCTGGCCTGCCTTTTAATTGCTAATCTCATTAACACCTGCCAGAGGCCTTAAGGGGAGACCCACCCTGCTGAGCCTCTGCAGGTAGGCAGCCCTCTTTGGCAAAGGGAATGAATCACATTTCCTCAGCCTCTTTTTGGATTCATCCATGGCAATACTTATATATCAAGCACCACTGTGCAACAGGAAAACACAGCTCTCTCACGCTAGAGCTGACATTCAGATGACAGGAACATTTAAGTGCTAAGGGATGCCTTGTTCTTGCCTTCTTTTGATCTACTGGGGCACTTTCGATTGGTACACACCACCTAGTTCACCTAAATAGGAGATGAGGGAAGAATTTAAAGGGATAAGTACTTGAACCTGATAGACAGGGACTGAGGGCTCTACAGAGGTGAGATGACTTTTGCACAGAGAGGTTGAGTTTGGAGGCTCAGCAGCAGAGCACTGCCCTAGCACCTGTGAGGCCCTCAGTTTGACCCTAAGCTTCTCCATCTCCTTGGCCTCTTCCTCACCCATGCCTAATTCCACTCTAATGCTGATGGATATTTGTGTTGTTCCAGTTTGTGACTACTATGAACAGAACTAGTGTGCACCTTCTAGCATGTTCCTCTTTCTCTCTTATTCTCCTCCCCCCACCCCTCTGTCTCTCTGTGTATGTGTTTCAAACAAGCATTTATTGGGAGCAGGTCCCATAGCAGGAGTGGAAGTCAGAGACAAATTGAAGGAGCCAGGCAAGTGACCTTACTTTTTCACTGGCCCTCCATTAAGTTTTTACATTTTTGTGTAGACTTATGACTGTGCACTGATGGTTCCATTTGCCTGTTGATTTCACTGACAACTGACAAGTCTGCAAGCTTTCCACTTGCTCAAAAGAGCCCGCGGTTTCTGAAATGTCTGCCTGAGCCCTTGATCGGTTTTTACTGGGCTGTCTTTTTCTACTGGTTTGCACTTGTTTCCTACTTTGGCTACAGGCCCTATGTCTGCTTTATATACCAACAGTTTCATTCCTTACTGTGTTGCCTTTCTGGACAATTTTAAGTGTCTTCTATTGGAGAGAATTCTTAACTTCCAGAAAGTTCAATTTGTGATGGAGATATATGTAGCTCAGTGTTTAGAGAGTGCTTGCCTAACATGCATTAGACCCTGGGCTCTATTCCTGGCTCTCCAGAAACTGGGTATGTATGGTGGTGTTTACCTATCATCCCAGTATTTGGGAGGTAGAGGCAGGAAGATCGGAGGTTCAAGGTCATCCTCAGCTACACAGCTACATAGCAAGTTCAAGGCTAGCCTGTTTTTGGAGACCCTATCTCAAAAAGTAACCAAGTAAGCAGAAAGATGAGAGATTGGTTTCCAGACTCCACAGGGTGAGCTTACTACCACATGTAACTCCAGGTGTTGTAGGTGTTCTGATGGCTTTTTTTTTTTTTTTTTGGAGGGAACCTATATGTGCTTGTACAAACACACAGTCATATACATACAAAAGAAAAATAAATATTAAAAGCAAACTAATCTATCAATATTTTAAAAAGGTTGCCTTCATGACCTTTTTTTTCCCTCATGTCTTACTTTACACAGCCTTTTCCTACCAGGATAGTAGTAGATGTCTTTAATTCTAGCACTTGAGAGACCAGAGAATCTGTGATTTTGAGATCAGCCTGGTTGAACATAGTGATTACACATAAATCCTGTCTCAAAAAAAAACAAAAACAAAACCAAAAAAAACCCAAACAACAACAAAAGTCCCAACATCTTGCTTCTCAAGTCCAAGGTCATGAAGCTATTTCTGAGGAGTCAAACCCATAGCAAAGCTAATCTCAGCAGTGATTGAGTTACTGCCTAGAAAGTACCCTTCACTGAACCTGGATCTCAAGGATTCTGCTAGGCTGTCTGGTTAATGCACTGCAGGAGACTCCTGTCTCCATATTGTCCCTCTCCTCAGTATTTGGAGAAAAAGTCATGTGCCACTGTCCCTGACCTTTTACCCAATGAGCCATCTCCAGCCACAGCTGTCCAGGTAGAGGGTCTACCTAAGGGCATGATGGTGAATAGTTTGGATCAAACAGCTGTTGCTGCCTCCAGCTATGTACTTATGTTTTGGGTATCACAAATTAGTTCTCCTGTAGGGTTCTTAGCCACATAGTGACATTTAGGAACTGGACACCTCAGAAAGACACCCAGGACAGATACCATGGGATTTGTTGGTACAATCGTGGCAGTGCCCTTCTTTTTGTCCTTACACCAGGGACCAGACCAGCATCTTGTCTTAGCTGCCTTGGGAAACCATCCCAATATTTGAGGCTCAGTAAGTGATATTCTCTGCCTTTGTGTGTCTGTGATGTGTGTGTGTGTGTGTGTGTGTGTATTTGTGTGTGTGTGTGTGTGTGTGTATGTGTGTGTGTAGTATAAAGAATCACCCCATTCAAGTAAATGCAAAAAAATAGTCAGATCATCACACCACCCTAAACATGAACTTGGTAACTTTTTTGTCAGCTGATTCATTGAGTGATGGACTACTACATTTACAAAGAATGTGGTCGTGGTGGACCTCTGCACAGAGAGAATGATGCAGTGTGTGAACATTAATGTTAGACTGACAGATGTATATTCCCTTTTTGCAGAAGAATCTCTCAACTTCTTGTTAATTTCAGAGGAAATAACTCCAATTTTGGCTATTGTGAGCTCTCAACATATCACTGGGTAGGGTTGGGGAGAAGACATTTAGTGCAAACCACATGTTGCATTCTCACCATGCATGTACAGTGACATGTGTGGCCAGAAGACCTTAGCTGATACTAAAGAGTAGCAAATAACTGGAAATGATTTTTAACATGTACTTCTGCTTTAGATAATTTATACAATAACTTAGTCCTCAACATGGACTGTATTTAATGAAACAAATTCTCAAAAGCCCTCCATATGCCCTAACTAGTTACTTAGATCTCTGTAGAGGACTGGACAGTAGAGCGAATTCAGCTCTTTGAGGTGTTTGTTTCTCTTTCGGGTGGTTTTAAGGTTTCAGACAAGCTTTAGTGCTCAGAGGAGCCTACTCTGGCTTGTGGCAGAACCCTTTCTTCAGACTTTACTTTCATAGCATCTATGACAATCACAACACTGAAGTTCATTTATGCACTTTCCTAAAGAAGAGAAGAGGGGGCCATGACTGCATGGGTGTGGGCCAATAAGGGCATCCCGAGATTCTATATTCTCACCTTATTAATATGAAGGCCATGCAGCTTTCAATCATTTGCTAAACTTGGTGATTTCCATTGCTACCTAACTACCTTCTAGAGCTTCTAGTTCCCCACAGGATGAAGTCCAAACTTATTAGTATGTTTGGAAAGCTTTGAAGAATTTTGTTTTTTTTTAAATTAAGCCCTGAGGAATTTGAGCCTTGCATACCTGGGTTTTAGAAACAGAGTTTTAGCTCTGAAGTCTAAAAATTCACAGCATTTTGCTTCAGGTGAGAAACCTACCTCTAAGGTTGAATAAGACATATCAGCCACAGTCCCAAAGGAACACATAGGATTCACTTTTCAGAACAAATGCAGCTCTGCAGGGCTTGGGGCACCAAGGGCTGGCTCAGTGGTTAATGCCCTTAGAGGAAGCCTGGTTCAATTCCTAGCATCCACATGGTGGTTCACACCTATCTGTAATTCTTTTAACAGGAGACCTGATACCCTCTTCTGGGTCCTGAAGGCTCCTTTCACTCAGGAACAAATGCATGCACATTTACTAAATAAAAATTTTGGAAAGTAAAACTGAAACTTTGATACTATTATGTATATGAAGCTATAGTTTTTATTATGTATTTTTAGATAAATATTAAGAATTTAAAAATGGCTCTTCTCCTGTATTTCCTGGGTCATATGTCTCACACTAGGTACTCTGACCTTTTCAGAAGCTGCCCACATCCTTAAAATCTCCAGGATTTTGATATTACGTCCAGGGTAGCCTCACTAAAGTACCTAGTGTACATAGCATCTTCATGTGGAATTTCACTTGCCAAGTGTTCCTCAACACCACAAACTTGTAGCTAAGCCTATTTTTTGTCAAGAATGAGCCTGGAATTGACTGTTTATCATGACAATCATTTAGCCACTTGTAGCTGGTGGCTTCTGTGTGTGGACTGGGAAGATACAGAACATACTTGTACAATTTCCACAAGGCAGTCTTGGCCTGGAATTTCAGTGATAATGCCTGGCATGCAGCATTCCTCTCTATGCTTAGACTGCAGGCAGCTGTGTGGGATGGAGCCCTACTTTGCATGCTGCACTGCTTCCTCAGAAAAGGATAGGACTTGCTCCTTGCCTCTGCTTCCTCTTTGGGTGCTGACCAAGGGCATGTCAGGGTTCTCCAGAGCTACAGCTCCTCATCCTCTTCCAGGAAGTTCATATGTATCAAAGGCGACTCCATCCCTTGAGGCAACAATCACTACAGGATGGGAAACCCATGCGCCTTCTTCAGACATGGGCTCCTGTTTCAAGTTTCTGTCTCTGGGCTCCAGGTTCTGCTATCACACCAAACCCTGATTCTGGCCCTCCGTGTTTTTCCAAAGTTTCCCTCTCTGTCTAGACCTCACAGGTAATCCATCAGTTTACACATCTTGCTCCGACCCACATTTCCTCCATTGCTTCTGCAGTACAATCCCCAAGAGCTCTGGATCCTTGGGCAAGCCCAGGTGCATGATATCAGCATGGCTCTACTCCTTTATTAATCATCTCTGGTAGAGGTGTTGACCTATGGCTCTGGGTCACATTATCTACGGGGTGCCTCAAATGTTTCTTCCCACATCTCTTATCCCACTGATTGCTTAGCAAAGGTCCCAAATAATTACATAGACTACTAAGGGGAAACTCTCTTCTATCTGAACGTTACTTTCCTTTCCTGTTATTTTCGCCATGGGCTCTCACTCCTTTCCTGGGCTTCAGGAACCCAACACTAACGCTACCACCAACCATAATGCTCACCCTAACTCTAAACATACCTTAAACTGAACTCTCAATTTCAGAAATACATGACCCTACATGGATGGCATAGCTCCATATTGGAGAGGGGGTGAATGGAAGGGGAGGTGGTCAGGGTGAATGTAAAGGGGGAGAGAATGTAAGAGGGAGGGAGGGTATCGAGTGAGGGATAGGAATCAACATGTAAAATAAACAATAATAATTTAAAAAAATTCAGTATGTAGGGACTCAGAATGTGCACAAGAGGATTAGTGGATCTAACAGAGATCTTGAGGTCTTTAGCTGAGGGAACTCTAGCAGAGGCCCAGTGATGGGTTTCAAGTATCCAGTTGGATGTTTTGTTTCATTTAAAAATTATTTATAATATGTAATATCCTACTTGAATATCTCTTGGTAGAAAATAAGAGGGCAACAATCTCATTGTAGATGGTTGTGAACTACCATCTGGTTGGTGGGAAGTAACTCATATCCTCTGTAGGTACAATCAGCGTGCTTGAACTTTTAGCCATCTATCCATTCCATTGTTGTGTTTGAAGAAAAGGCCTCATTATGTAATTTTGACTGGCCTGGAATTCATTGAGATTCATGCATTTGGCTCCTGAGTACTGCTGGACAGGATCTGTAGAAAGGGGAATTCTCCTCCACTGCTTTTGGGAGTTCAAACTTGTACAGCCATTTTCAAGATAGCTATGGCAGTTCCTCAGCAAGATGGGAATTGGTTAACCACAGGACCTGGCAATCCCACTCATAGCCATATACCCAAATTATCCACATTCATGCAACAAAGGAAAGTGTTTAATTATATCTATAGCAGCATTATTTGTAATAGCAAGAAACTAGAAGCTACCCAGATGCCTCTCAACTGAAGAATGGATAAAGAACTTGTGGCACATCTACACAATGGACTACTAATAGACAGAAAAAATGGAATCTTGAAATGCACAGGGAAGTGGATGGCACTTGAAGAAATAATCATGAATGAGGTAACCCAGGCACAAAAAGTAGAATATGGTAGAGAGGGAGAGAACATAAAAGAGCAAGTCATTATTGGTTTGAAGAGAAAATTGAACCTAAAGTTATATCTAGAGACCTAGAAGTCTGACTCCAACTAACAATCTGAGCAACAGTGGAAAGGCTTCCATTATTGACCTTCCCTGAAAATTACATCAGCAACTAACTCGAGCGCTACATGGAGCCCTCATCTAGTCTCTGTAGAAAACAGAAGCAAAGACCCAGAAGTAAACACTGCGTCTAACTCGAATCCAGATGCAGAGAGAGAGAGGACAAGATCGAGTTGCAGAAACACATTGAGACAGCTGATCTGATGAAGGAGGAGCTAATAGGATCCCAGACTGATAGCTGTGAATCCAGCATGGAACTGACTCAGACCCCTGAGATGGGTATCAGCTAGAAGGTGTGAGCTGTCTAATGGAGTTCAGACAGTGGGACCTGGATGTATTCCTGGTGCACAAAAGGACCTTGAGGACACATTCCCCCAATCCAGGGATACCCCCTAAACCTAGACATAGAAGAGACATTCTAATCAACACTTCAAATGCGCTGTCAGAAATACATGACCCCACTTGGATGGCCTAGCCCTATGTGTTGATTGTGGGTGAATAGGGTGGCAGGGTGGTCAGGGAGAATGTGAGGGGGCAACAGATGATAAGAGGAAGGGAAGGAATGAGGGAGATATAGGGAACAAGGATCTACATGTAAAAAATCATGAACTAATTTTAAAAAATATCCGGCATGCATGGACTCAGGATGTTCCCAAGAGGATATGGGGATCTAACAATTATTTGGTGGTCTTTAGCTGAGGGAACTCTAGCAGAGGCACAGTGATGGGTTTCAAGTAACCAGTAGGACATTTTATTTCATTTTTAAAAGTTATTTTGTCATATGTAGTACCCTCCTTGAATGTCTGCTGGTAGAAAAGAAGAGGGCAACAGATCTGATTGTAGATGGTCGTGAGCTACCATCTGGTTGGTGGGAGTTAACTCATATCCTCTGTAAGTACAGTCAGTGTGCTTTAATTTTCAGTCTTCTGCATGTTCCATTGTTGTGTTTTTAAGAAAGGGCCTCATTATGTATCTGTGACTGGCCTGGAATTCATTGAGATTCATGCTTTTGGCTCCTGAGTCCTGGGTTCAAAGGCATGAAACACCATGATCATCTCAGGAATAAAATTTTATATTGTTAACATAAATAAGCATTAGTTTAGTTAAAATGGCTATTGCTATGCATTCTGAGACAATAATTAATTTTTATTACATTTCTTATTCACACAAAATTGAGGTCGATTTTCTTTCTAAATTAAAAAGTAGTAAATTATGGGCTATAATTAGGGGTTATTGGCTAGTGTCTAGAATTCCTGATACTAAGAGATGTAAGTTCAGCCTCTATTACCAACAAAGCAAAATAGGGCCTGAGTAGGTATCTCAGTCAATAAAGTACAAACACGAAGGACCTGAGATCAAGCAAAATGCTAAATCTAGAAGGGGATGATTAAAAGTTAAACCTGTGGGACATTTGATCATTATGTGAAAATTGGGTGCTTTTTACCTTGCCTGCCTAAGGCCCTTAATTGGTTTAATAAAAAGTTAAACGGCCAATTGCTGAAAAGGAATGGTTTGGCAGGATTGCTGGGCTGAGAGAAAAACTCAGGGGAATGAATCTAGGCCTGGACCCATGCCAGGAAGACAAGGAAGGAGCTGCGAATACAGAATAATAGACAATAGGCTAATAGACATTTGTTAAGGTATAGGAAATTGTTGGGAACAAGGTTAAGTTAAAGGCCAATCATTCATAATTTAGAAATGTCTGTGTCATTATTTGGGGATGGATTGTTCCAAGAAAATCTGACAAGAAAGTACAACTACATATTAGCACTGGAAAGGTGAGAGAGATCTGTAAGGCTCAGTGGCAGAAAAGTCTACCTTCATAAATGTGAACCTGATAAATAAGAGGGACAATTGGAATTGAATTGACTTTGACATGTGATCTCTCTGTTGCTCTGTCACTGTCTATCTGTGCTTCTGTCTCTCTCTCCCCATAACATAAACACACACACACACACACACACACACACACACCCACACACACACACACATACACACAGTAAACAGATATATTCCATATTGTATTATGGTTGGGTGTCTTCACATATTCTGTCCCTGTATTGTGCACTTTCTGTTTGTTTACTCTAGAAAGGGTTTCCCTGTGTAGCCCTGCCTGTCCCCAATCGCACTCTGTGTACAAGGCTGGTCAAAAAATGAAGTGATGCCTACCTCAGCATCCCTTAATAAAAACTGGCTCCTTATTTAGAATTAAGGCAAAAGTTGTCAGGTTTTTCAAATTGATAAATACAAGTGAGTTGACACTGCATAGTCTGAACACATATTACCTGCAAAAGCAACATATGTAGTGCCACAATACTCTGCAATGACTCAGAAAATACACTTTGAAATTGACACACTACATCTTTTTCAAAACTTGAATCAGAAGTTAGTTCCAATTTTTTCATACACAATATGATTTGTTTATTAATATTGACAAACTCTTCATTCCTAATCTCTTAAAACAATCAAAATTATTATGAGATACATAAATTCCAATAAACTTTTATGGGGAATTGAATGCAGCAGCATACCTTTGTTTGCCTCAATGTTGCCACATGTTGTTGGAACAGGTTCAGCTTCTCTACGGTTGGGTCAGAGGTGATATGCACATCATACATAGGCCTATGAAGAAGTTTACAGAGTTCCTCATATTATTATAAGAGTAGTTTATGTTTATGAATTCTCTCTTTTTTCCATTTTTTGAGATATTCTACTTGAGTGTCCAATTCTTTTCTAGTTAATGGAGTCTTGTCTCTTTCTTTTTTTATGATTATAGTAAGGTGCATGGATGGTAATGGAACTACAAAATAATAGCAATGCCAAATGGTTAAATTGACATAGAAGGCAGTTTAAGCCTAGGGTGGTGGCACAATTTTTTAAATGTAGCACTTGGGAGACAGAAGGGAAGTGGTTATCTGTGAGTTGGAGACCACCCTTGAATACAAACTATGGGCTAAGATGGGCAGGGCTATTACACAGAGATAAACTGCCAAAAATGTAGATTATGCAAAACAGAAAATAATGAAAAAAAGGATCACCTAATACTTCTAGCAAGAAAGAACAATTATGACTTTGTTTCGTGCTTGACTTCTGCTATGTGGCAAAGAAATACCTCAGGGTCCTGATACTCCAACCTCATTTTCTGGTTAAGTTTACAGGTATCAGTCAACATGCTCAACTTCCTTTTACAATTCCTACTGTAGTAAAATATCCCTGAAGTATACACTGTGTGTAATATCTTTGGTTGTAAATAGAGACTGCTCCAATTTATACTGTAGTAAAACACCACTGAATTATTGCCCTGCTCCAAGTTAACAACAATCTTAATGAAATTCCATCCCCACAAATGGGACAAAAGCAATATGTACTCAGCACAATCTGTATTGCAAGTATAAACTCAGCCAGTTTTTCACTTTCAATACAGAACTCAAATTACACAGTACTTACTCTAATATTCCCATGATCACTTCTTTGCCCATTACTATGAATATAGTAGATCCTGCCCCATTCCTAGTATATTAAGAAGGCAGTAGAGTGAGTATTATGTATATATTGTAAAATATAGTTTCACTAATCATTGTTTAAAAAATTGACTTATATTCAGGGAAAAAAGATGTGATTAGCATACTCCAAAGGTTCTCTTGTGCCTACATCCACATGAGGGAAATTGAGTGTTTAAGAAAAAAAAAAAGGTATTTTTTATGTAGCACATCTACATCATTTATATTAACTTAAGGAAAATGCTCTAATGTCATGGTCTTCTTGAAGGATCAATTATCCTTACCTTTGAAAGGCAGTCTGACTGCTAGTGTTATTCCATCTACAGACATGGGTGGTATGCTTCTACTTTAATAGTAATTGGAACATGAGATACCTCAACATTATCACTCAGCTCTCCCTGGTATCCCATATTTTCAGAATCATCCTAGATGGCTGAGTGGTACAAAGTTTTGAACATTAAAGGAGCCACAAAGTTTTAAGTTTGTCTGGTAACAACTATTTGTATCACTACATATACTCGGATCTTATATACCCTTTTATTCTCTGGTGGTGGATGGTAGCTCAGACATATATATGAAGAAGGAATTGAGGACAGAATTGAAGTTTGGGGTGATACTGTTTACCTGGTTTTTTGATATAAATCCTAACTTACAAGACTATGAGATTCTTTCCTTCATGTATTTAAGTGCGTTGCTTGTGAATCTGGTGACCACTGAAGTCACAAGTCAGTGCTGGTTTCCCTGGAATAGCAGTTCAGGACAGTTGTAGTCCACCACATGGGCTGGAAACTGAAACCTGCTCCTATGCAAGAGCAGAAAATGCTTGCAACTGCTCAACATATGTTCAGCTGCTGTCTTATTTTTATGTATTTTGGATGTGAAGTTTCTCATTCTACCTATCTCTGCCTCTCAATGTTGAAGTTAGAAGTATATGCAACCATTATGTTTTTTCACTCGAGACAAGGTTCCTATATGATGCCCTGGCTGTCTTGAAACTTACTCTGTACAACAGGCTGACCTTTGTAGATCTATCTCCCTCTGCCTCCAAAGTACTGGTGTTTGAGTCATAAACCACAACCCAGCAATCTGGATTAATTTTCAAGAATTGTGAGGATTGAATTGAGGTTTCCATTGCTTTGAGGGAAGTAGTTTCCAAATTAATCAATTTATTCAATGTTTCCTTTCGCCCTCTTTCAAACAAACACCAATGTCTCCCATTTCTCTAAAATTAAAATATTATTATGCTCTGTAAAGCAAAAAAAAAAAAAAAATTTAAGCAGTGTGAATTGGGTAACTGCCTTCCACATTTGTCACATATATCCCTCCTCCAACTAGAATGCTTTCCATTTGCATTGCTAAACTGACAACATATTCCTCTGTCTTACATACCCAACAGCTTGTTTTGAACATTACAAAATTTAAGCCTAAACATATATAAATTTTACTTTTACAAAAAAAGCCCCATGCATTTAAGTAGCTATGTATAGTGCAAGTTTATACCTGCAGCACTTGGAAATATGGACACTTGACTGCTACTACCTCCAACCTGGACTTGGCTACAAAGCAAGACCCTACCTCAAAACAAATAAGTATACATAAAGAAACTTAAATGTAACCATCTCATATTTAATTAGTGAAAAGTACAAACCAGTGGGATGGTACATGCCTTGCTTGGTACTCAGAAGCTTGAGACAGGAGTCACAAGTTCAAGGCCACAAAGGTATTGCTAAGAGACTATCTTGGAAAAGAAGAAATGAGATGAAAATAAACAATAAAACATACATTTACTTCACCACATTTGAAAAGAATAAAATCATATCTTACCGTTCTGGTGAGCATCTGTTGCTGTGCTAAATCACTGACCACACACAATGCAGGCCAGAAAGGGGCTTACTTAGCTTATGCTCCAGGTCACTGTCCCTAATGAGAATTACAGCAGCGACTCAAGCAGGACAGTGGGAAGAAAATGTGGAGGAATGCAGTTGTCTGCTCATCTCTGGCTTTCTCACTTGCTCACAGTAAATCTTAGCCAGTTCCCTTTGTTTACAGATAGCCCCGTGCACATGGACAGTTATAAAAGCATAACTGCTGCCCGTGTACAAGTTTCCATATTTTTTCTTTTCTTTGGCCAGCTGCAAGACCTGTGTTAAGGCCATGAGATCAGCTTCTCATGCTGAGGTTCCTTCTGGGAGGCTGCTGGTTCAAACAGTGCAGGTTTTATTCACATCACTTTCCCAGTCCTTTTAGTGCTTCCCCTGCCAGAGTGAAGTCTGTAAAATCTTTGCAAACTCCAGTCTCTTTAATCAGCAGTTGATGACAGTCACAAATTACTAATTCATCAGTCTTCTCAGGCAGAAGATTGGCAGGTAGTGCATCAGTGATTCATGTGTACATTGGACATCCATCGGTCTGTGGGCTGCTGCACAATGCTCTCCTGCTTTAGTGCATGGGGGGCTGTTGTAGTTACTTTCTGCCCCAAAGTTAACTTGTCAGCCAGACTGTTGTTCTTTTGCTGCAGCTAATGCCACAGAAACACACACAGGAGACTTAGCGCCCATGTGGTGTTTTTTGAGTGATTGGAGAGAAAGAGGAGTAGCTGGAGGCCAACTGAAAGAAGGAGAGATAGAGAGCAGAGAGACCAGAGACAAAGCATATAGAGCAGACAGAGGCAGAGAGAGAGAGCAGAGAGAGTGCAGAGTGTGCATAGAGAGGCAGAGAGAGGCAGAGAGAGGCAGAGAGAGGCAGAGAGAGAGCAGAGAGAGAGTAGAGAGAGCAGAGGCAGAGACAGAACAAAGAATGATAGGCACTTGGTGTGCTTGCTTTAAAAGAGGCTTGTGCATGCCTAACTGAGTCCTTCTTGTTGCCAGGTAAAGCTGATGTAGAGATGGCAAGGCCATGAGCATCCTGCCCATCCTTGGGTCCGGGGTCAGCTGGCTGCTAGTTCATAACATTTCCACATATTATTGTTATTAAAAAAGGTGGGGGTTGGGCGTGGCGGGTTAGGGTTAAGGACATTGAGTTCTGGAGACTGCTTCCTGCTGAAATGGGGGTGTAGATAGTCTTTGGGATATCCGAGAAGGCTGGGGTGCGGCCAACTCCTGGTAGCTGGTTGTTTCATCACAGTTCTGACAGTATGGGGCTCTGGCATCTCTTTGAGACCTGGCAAGAGGTTAGCAGAAGAGAGGACAAGGTTAGGATTTTCTCTTAGGTCTTAGTATTTAATGGGAGAAGTGTGAGGTGGGGGAGGGTCTCCCAAGGGTGACCAGGAAGTCCCAAGGCCAGGAAAAAGGTGATTTATTGGAGTGAATCTAACCTGTAAATGGATCTAATTCTGCTCCCTGGAACTTAAAAGAATCCTTTGAGTTTGTGAAAACATAAATATTAAGACATATTAGCAGCATACTCATGTTAGAAATGACTTGGCTGAAAGAATTAAAACATGCAGCTGGCAGATTTTTAGCACAATGAAAAGCACCTTAATTGTAAGGTCATAGTTACAGATGTGATCATATAGTGGCATAGTATGGTGTTTAACACTGTTAAAACTTTATTGATTAATGTTAAGACTATAAACAGTAGCAACCTTAAAATACCCAATTTTGAAATCTGTTTTGAAACAATTGAAGCCTTTGTTGCTGCTTTAAGCTGACAAAGCTACCAATCGTCAAAAGCATCAGAGTTCTTGAGAAGGATACAATTTTACTTGAATAATTAGAGAGTAACACAGACTTACTAGCTGGCAGCATGGACAGCCACCCCAGGTCCTCCACAGTTGTTGAAGTCAGAGGCTTTAAGGACGGTCTGCCTTCTGCTGATGGCATGAGACCTGTGGATTAGAGCTTTTGGAAGACTTACCTACCGTTGGCCCAAGCAACGTGGAGAAAGTCTATTCCACTGCCCTCTTGTCCATGGTCCTTAGAGCCCTTTGCAGCAGTTGAGATGAAAGGCAGGATTGCTCAGTGGCTAGCTTTGCCACTTTTGTGGGTAGAGCTTCTTTCAGTGTCCATCAGCCTTCTTGGAGGAAATGTGTGGTGCAAGCAGCTGGCCTGTCTCTCTGTCATAATAGCTTTTTAAGGAAACATTTTAAATGCCATATTCTCTAGATCTCTGAGCATTTGAGGGCTGTCTGACTATCTAGCATAACTTAGTATACAAAAATATGTCTTTAGTTACTTGCCTTCAGCACACAGGTGGCTAGGTAAGGCTTTATCCCTGTAATTAATTAATCTGTTTGGGCAACTGGATCCAAGCTGAGAGGCTGTGGAGGGATGTTTTACTCAGAGCCCTGAAGCCTGACTGTAAATGGTTTTAACTTAGTAGGTTAGACTTATCCCTGTAGAGGACAAAGAGATGGAGAAAAACTCCCTTTGATAATAGAGGCTTAACCTTTATAAACAGCTTACAGGAAAGACTGTGTGGCATAGATATTTTGTTAGCTTGAAATAGACATGTATAACCTTAAATGTTTACCACCATTAAAAAATGCGCATGACAATTTAGAAGTATTTGAGACAGTACAGTTGAATTTAAGTTGTATGAAGTTAGCTTACATTTACATAAATTTAAATTAAATGTACAGACACATTAAACAGGACTGGGTAAAACTGAGAAGACTAGAATGTGAAGCTATATATGACATAGTGAAAAAGAAATTAGAGACAAAGAATAAAGAATAAAGCAAATAAAAGAATAAAAGCAAAAGGTAAATGAATTACAGGTTCTGTTGGTGGCAGAAGCTGGCTAGACTACCTCTGCCTAGGTGGCTGGTGTAGCAGAGGGAAGAACCATGTGGGTTGAGGCTAGGCCATGTGGTCAAGCTGGAGGCTGCCATTAACATATCCCCAACAACTAGCAGAAATCATAAAGTTTTGTGATAAAATTTTGTCTTGAGTAGATGCTTCCTCAGCCCAGGCTACTGCTCTGAGACATGCTGCAGCTGGGGCGGGCAGGAGAGTTTTAACGTGGCAGGAAGAGAACAGAAATAAGTTTAGGGTAAGAGATTATTTAGCAGAGAGATAGAAAAAACTCCTTCCATCTACCTGTTTACTGGCAGTAATTTGAAAGATCCAGTAAAATATCAGGATCTAGAGAGCCTTTACCTGGCCAATTTGAATTATTTTCTAGGGGATACCCTAGCCCACCTGGGTGCCTTAACAAGTGGCATCTATCAGGAATCCCAGTGGAGTGGTGAGGGGTATTTCCTTGGTCGGTTTATTCCCCATGGGTAGACCAGAAAGTGACGAAGCAGTCTTGGAACTCGTCAGCTCAAGAGTGTGGCAACACCGTAAATGAGAATGGCAGAGCTTTACTGGAAGCTCCTCAGCCCAAGTACTTTGCCAGGGCCAACAGGGGGCTGGAAGGACTCAGCAGTCCTAGAGCAGAGCAGATATACCGCCAAGGTTGGTATGTCTTCCACCCGTGAGGAATGTACCCGACCTTAAGGAAATGGGTTAAAATTTAAAGAGTACCTTACCTAATTGAAGTCAGTGTAGGGTAGTATTTCCAGCAAACGGGGTGGGCGGATGAGGGTGGGGGGGTGGATGGAGGCATACTTCTGGTATCTGAAAGAGTGTCTCTGGCTGCCGCCTGCCAGAAGAAGGCCACCAGTGACCCACAAGGAGAGCCTGCCTGGGGTTCGGAACCAATGTTGTTCTTTTGCTGCAGCTAATGCCTAAGAAACACAAACACAAGACTCAGTGCCCACATGTAGTTTATTGAGCGAGGGTAGAGAAAGAGAGGGTATCTGGTGGCCAAAGGAAAGCAGGAGAGATAGCAGAGAGACAAGAGAGAGCAGAGGCAGAGAGAGAGCAAAGAGAGAGCAAAGAGAGAGAAGCACTTGGCGAGCTTGCTTTAAAAGAGGCTTGAACATGTGTTGTAAGACCCTCAGAATGAGGAGTCTTCCAGAATGAGGAGTCAATACCCCAAGAACTCAACATCCAGTCCAGTTGCTGCAAAATGAAAGAGGCTTTAATGAACAGGAAAACTTTGCACAAACAGGCTCCTCCAGGATGCAGGCTAGGGAGAAGCCCCCTCCCCAGGGCCCTGGTGTTTTTAAAGGCAAACCCACAAGCTTAGGGAGGGGGGTGGAACCCTCTGTCCATTGAGTATGTGACCCTTGGAGGCCTGGTGGTCTCGATATTAGGGTCAGCAGACCTTAGGGCTTCAGGTGTGCTAATTAATCTAGTCTGGGCAAACCAGAGTTACAGCTATCTCTTGACCCTATTTACCACCTGTTGTCTCACAGGAAAGGAGGGGCAGTGTGAATAGTTCTTATCTCAGGGCCTTGTGGAGAGGAAGCTAGCAAATTCCAAGGAACAGATATTGGTTTCTAGGTTAGTCCATCATTAACATTACTTTTTAGGTCTTTCAGTGTAAATGAGTCCTCTAGCTGCCAGGTAAAGCTGACAAGGCCAAGAGAGTCCCACCCATCCTTAGGGCAGGGGTCAGCTGCCTGCTAGTTCCTAACACAGACCATCCACAGGCTACAGGATCAAGCTCCTTCCCTGTTTATCGGTTACTGATAGCTGTTCAGAGTCAAAATAAATCCAGGCTCCTACATTGACAGGATGTCTCTTTTTAACAGAGGGCACCCTGGGATATCTAGGAACAAGTGATATATCCGGCCTACATCAAGAATCACTGCCACTGGCATACAGGACCTTCCCACATCCTGCTAGTGGGCACACAACTCTGCTGCACTATCTGGCACAGGTAGGGGGAAACACCACACTTGCCAAGCCCAAGGCATAGGAGATGAAGGCAAGCAGGAACTGCAGCTGGTTGCCCCACTGAGGCCATGCCTTCTCAATTTCCTGAGCTAGCTCTCAGTCAAGTCCTGGGGTCTGGGCCACTGCTGGCCTGCCTTTTAATTGCTAATGTCATTAACACCTGCCAGAGGGAGTAAGGTGAGCCCCAACCAGCCAAGCCTCTGCAGGAAAGGCAGCCTCCTCAGCAATGGGTTTTGACTGCAGAGCACAGGGGAAAGGATCACATTTCCCTCAGCCTCTTTGGATTCATCCATGGCAATACCTATATGTCAAGCACCACTGTCCAACAGGAAAACAAAGCCCTCTCACGACCGAGCTGACATTCATATGGTAGCAACATTTAAATGCTAAGGGATGGCTTGTTCTTGCCTTCATTTGACCTACTGGGGAAGTTTCGAATGGTACACACCACTTAGTTCACCTAAATAGGACATGCAGGAACAGTTTAAAGTGATAAGTACTTGAACCTGATAGAAAGAGTTTCAGGGCTCTACACAGGAGAGATGACTTTTGCACAGAGACATTGAATGTGGAGGCTCAGCAGCAGAGGACTGCCCTAGCACCTGTGAGGCCATCAGTTTGACCCTAAGATTCTCCATCTACTTGGCCTCTTCCTCACCTGTGGTATGGCACAATCAGGTTGGGAGCAACTGCTGTGAGGCCCCTGGAAGCTAGAGAGTCTTATTCCCTAGGCTAGGAGGAGACCTAAGATTTTGTTGCTTTTGCTGAACCTGACACCACCAGTGACTTTGGGTCTCTGTCTCCACTACACCACTGGTTAAGGTCTCTGGACTTTAACACCTCTGACTGTTTCATCTGCAATAGAAAACAAAAATAAACCCCTGCTACCCCCCACCCCTATCCCAACAAGCTTAAACTACCTATCCAAGAAATTTTCACCTTCAAACAGTAAAGAAAGCAGGCACAATACAGCAGAAGGCACTCTGGCTACTTAAGATTCAGATTATAGATTCCCCCCACCGTCAAACCCACCCCTGTCAGCTTCCCCCCAGGCATAATTCCAGTCTAATGCTGATGGATATTTGTGTTGTTCCAGTTTGTGGTTAATATAAACAGAAATAGTGTGCATATTCTAGCATGTTAATCTCTTTTTCTCTCTCTCTCTCTCTCTCTCTCTCTCTCTCTCTCTCTCTCCTCTGTCTGTGTGTGTTTTAAACAAGCATTTATTGGGAGCAGGTGCCACAGAATGAGTGGAAGTCAAGAGACAATTTGTGGGAGTCAGGCAAGTGAACTTAACATTTCATTGGCCCTGCCGTTAAGTTTTTACATTTTTGTGTAGACTTATGACTGTGCACTGATGGTTCCATTTGCCTGTTGATTTCCCTGACAACTGACAAGTCTGCAACCTCTCCATTTGCTCACTGGGCCATCAAAAAGCCCACGGTATCTGAAATGTCTGCCTGAGCCCTTGATAGGTTTTTTGCTGGGCTGTCTTTTTCTACTGGTTTGCACTTGTTTCCCCCTACTTTGGCTACAGGCCCTATGTCTGCTTTATATACCAACAGTTTCATTTCTTACTGTGTTGCCTTTCTGGCCAATTTTAAGTGTCTTCTATTGGAGATAATTCTTAACTTCCAGAAAGTTCAATTTGTGCTGGAGATGTATGTAGCTCAGTGTTTAGAGAATGCTTGCCTAACATGCATGAGACCCTGGGCTCTATTCCTGGCTCTCCAGAAACTGGGTATGTATGGTGGTGTATCCCTATACTCCCAGGACTTGGGAGGTAGAGGCAGGAAGAACGGAGATTCTAGGTCATCCACAACTACATAGCTACATAGCAAGTTCAAGGCTAGCCTGTTTTTGGAGACCATATCTCAAAAAGTAACCAAGTAAGCAGAAAGATTAAAGTTTGGCTTACATCCTCCACAGGGTGAGCTCACTACCACCTGTAACTCCAGGTGTTGTAGGGGATCTGATGGCTTTTTTCTTTTTTTTGGAGGGCACCTATATGTGCTTGGTACATACACACAGTCATATACACACAAAACAAAAATAAAAATTAAAAACAAACTAATCTATCAATATTTTTAAAAGTTTGCCTTCATGACCTTTTTTTTCTCCCTCATGCCTTACTTTACAGTCTTTTCCTACCAGGATAGAAGTGGATGTCTTTAATTCTAGCACTTGAGAGACAGGAGAATCTGTGATTTCGAGATCACCCTGGTTGAACATAGTGATTACACACATATCCTGTCTCAAAAAAACAAAAAAAAAAAAAAGCAAAAAAAAAAAAAACCAAAAAAACAACAAAAAAATCCCAACTTCTTGCTTCTCAAGTCCAAGGGCATGAAGCTATTACTGAGGAGTCAACCCCTTAGCAAAGCTAAACTCAGCAGTGAATGAGTTACTATCTAGAAACTGCCCTTCACTGAACCTGGATCTCAAGGATTCTGCTAGGCTGGCTGGTTAATACACTGCAGGGATCCTCCTGTCTCCATATTGTCCCTCTCCTCAGTATTGGGAGAAATAGTCATGTGCCACTGTCCCTGACCTTTTACCCAATGAGCTATCTCCAGCCCCATCTGACCACATAGAGGGTCTACCTAAGGGCATGGTGGTGAATAGTTTGGATCAAACAGCTGTTGCTGCCTCCAGCTATGTACTTATGTTTTGGGTATCACAAATTAGTTCTCCTATAGGGTTCATAGCCACATAGTGACATTTAAGAACTGGATACCTCAGAAAGATACCCAACACACTTACCATGGAATTTGTTGGTACAATGGTGGCAGTGCCCTTCTTTTAGTCCTTACACCAGGGACCAGGCCAGCATCTGGTCTTAGCTGCCTTGGGAAGCCATCCCAATATTTGAGGCTCAGTAAGTGAAATCCTCTGCTTTTGTGTCTCTGTGGTGTGTGTGTGTGTGTGTGTGTGTGTGTGTAGTATAAAGGAAACAAAAAGAAAAAAAAAAAAAAAAAAAACTTTTAGGGCCTGGCCCTTCCAAAAACCTAATAAATAAAATAAAAAATAAAAAAAAAACACAATAAAAAACAAATATAATTATTAATTAAATAAAAAAAAAAAAAAAATTATTATTTTTTTATTAATATAAAAAAAAAAAAATAAAAAAAAAAAAAAAAATATATAAAAAATATTTGTGCGGCTTTCCAAAATAACTCCTGTTGTGGGGGCATGTTGGGGAGGAAGAAGAATGCTAGCGTTAAGGCGGTTTGTCCAGCTGTTTGGAATGCAGGATCAGCTTTTACTCTGTTTCAGGCGGTCTGGTGTGATCAAACCACATTAGTCTGTAAGGAATCCACATCTTTTCATTTTCTGTGGGGAAACAAAAATAGAAATCCTTTGCCCCAGTAACTTGTTCTTCAACTTAAATTTTGGAGTCAAAGCGTTTTTTTTTTTTTTTTTAATTTATTATTTTACATGTCGATCCCAGTTCCCCCTCCTCCCTCCTTCCCTCCCCCCTCCAGCCCTCCCTCCCTCCCTTCCCTCTCTTTTGCCCTCTCTGCCCTCTCCCATGCACTCCTAAACACGCTCCCCTCCCCAACCTCCCAACACAATACCATATGTAGAGGAAGGCCATCCAGTTGGGGTCATGTAGATCTGACAGGTCCTGTGAAGTAGGGACTAGGGCTTCTCTCCTATCTCTAGAATAAGGCAGTTATCCCTCCATGGGGGATATGTTTGCAAAGTCCTTTTGTGCACCAGGGATACATCCTGGCTCCACTGTCTGAGGTCTCTTAGACTGCTCAGACCTTCTGGCTGAGACCCATATTCATGGGGGTCCGAGTCAGTCCCCTGTTGGCTTCCCCAGCTATCAGTCTAGTGGCTCTTAGCTCCTCCTTGTTCAGGTAAGCTGTCTCTATGTACTTCTACCGCATGGTCTTGTCCTCTCCATCTGCTTCTGGGTTGTAGTTCGGCTCAGTGTTTATGTATGGGTGTTTGCTCCTGTTTTCAACAGGCATTAGTTGAGGACTCCATGGAGAAGTTAGTTGTTGATCTCACTCTCCGGGAAGGACATTTATGATAGCCTTTCCAAGGAAGCTCAAATTGTTAGTTGGGAGCAGTCTTGTAGTTCCCTCGACCTTTCTTTGTGTGCAACTTTATCATCAAACCAATATTGGCTCCCTCTTTTATATTCTCTCTCTCTGTCTCTGTCTCTCACTCTCTCTCTTTCCTATTTTCCATTCCTAACCAGGCTCAATCCTCCTGGTCGCACATGCCTTCCTCTCCTCCCCTCACATTTTCTCCTACTTCTCTCTCCATTAGCTGTCTTCCCCCACTTTACCTGAGGTTGGGGGACTTGTCCCTTCCCAGTTCTGTGAGGGACTTTATATGAATCTCTTAGAATACAACTTGTATCTAGTTCCTCTGGTGATGTGAATCTTGCAGCTAAGCCTATTTTTGTCAAGAAAGACCCTGGAATTGACTGTTTATCATGACAATCATTTAGCCACTTGTAGCTGGTGGCTTCTGTGTGTGGATTGGGAAGACACAGGGAACATCCTTGTACAATTTCACAAGTCAGTCCTGGTGGAAGTTCCGAGTGATAGCGCCTGCCATGCAGCATTTCACTCTCTATGCATAGACTGCAGGCAGCTGTGTGGGATGGAGCCCTATGTTGCATGCTGCACTGCTTATTCAGAAAAGGATGGGACTTGCTCCTTGCCCTCTGCTCCCTCTTTGGGTGCTGACCAAGGAGCATGTCAAGGTTGTCTAGTGCTACAGCTTCTCATCCTGTGCCAGGAATGTCACATGTATCAAAGGTGACTCCATCCCTTGAGGCAACAAGCACTACAGGATGGGAAACTAATGTGCCTTCTTCCAGACCTGGGCTCCTGTTTCACCTTTCTGTCTCTGGGCTCCAGGTTCTGCTGTCTCACCAAACCCTGATTCTGGCCCTCTGTGTTTTTCCAAACTTTCCCTATCAGTCTAGAACTCACAGGTAGTCCATCAGTTTACACACCCCAAGA